>NC_068939.1:120769170-121006670 GCF_016801865.2 Culex pipiens pallens
TGATGATTAAAGAAGACGAAGAACTCAAGGAAAACATTTGTTTTCTTAAACTCATTGATATTTAGATTTTTTTTTTAATAAGGCCATTGCAAATATTTTTAAAAGTTTATGTCACCCCCCCTCCATAATTTGGTCCGAAAAATTAAGAATTAGGTTGACTTTTGATATTTTTTTTTTTGCACATCTTTTATGAACGCAAATTGCTGTTTTGTTTCTAAAAAAACATAGCTCTGCATTGATTGCTTCAAAACGAGATTTTTTAAATCTTGATTTATCTAAAATCATAATTTGGGCTATGAATATTTTTAGTCTTAATAATATTTAAAAATTTATTCTCTATCTAAATTCACGTAAGGATTTTTTTTGGCGAGGTTGAAATTCCAACAAAGTTCTTGTCTATAATTGATTTTGCTTCATTGCATTTTTACATTTTTATATGTTTAATTTTGATTTAACTACACTTCTATATTAAACGAAATTTTGAAATATGAAATGCTTGGACTCTGAAACTTTTAAAAAAATAATGTAAATTTTAAAATGTTTGGACGAAAACAAACCTTTTTTTGCGAAAAAAAATTACATATGTGGTTTATCAATAATTCACTGGACCGCTAAATATTTTTAAAGGTGTTAAAAATGATTTTAAACGCAGGGGAATGCATTCTAAATTATTTTATTATTTTCAGCTGACTGCACTCAAAATTTCGCTGAAATTTTGAAAAAATATTTTTTCGGCCCGATTTAGAACGGGGACAGAAATTTTGAAAAATATTAGCAACAGCCGTAACACTGAAAAAAGTAGATTCCTAAGGTTCTAGCTTGGTTCTAACAATCAAGAAACGATTTTTTTTTTAATTGAGCAATTCAATGCTTTGAAAAATATTGAATACAGCCAACATGTCATCGAAATTTCATATTCTTACAATTTTTTTTTGTCAAGTGATTCATCTTCACTTACCTTACTACTAAATATCTGCACCTTATTTTTCCTTCCAAAAAATTCCTGCCACTTGAAGTCACCAGAACTCCCGATCTCCGCACTTGTCACTGTTGATGTTCCAAAAATAGCCTTCCTTTTTCCGAACTCCGTTACGGTGCACTTTTTTCCCAGGGACTTGTTGCACTCAAGTATCTTCCTTTGGCCGTTTAATCAAAGCACATTCACTTCCAAGGTTGCTCCAATTTTTCACCTTCTCCTCCAAGTCAAGATCGATTTGCCCCCAAAACAGAGAGTTGTTGTTTGCTTTATTGAATCCGACCAAAGGGTCCTAATTTGCTTGGTCTCTGCTTTTCACTGCACTTCTCGAAAACATTCACTTTTTTTCCTCCTTGAATTTCACCAAAAGAGTCCAGGGGGGACCTTCTTCCCTGGAAAAAAGAGTCCTGGGGGAACTCTCGGGATTACCAGCAACTAAACTCCGACTTCACACTTGCTACTTCTGCCGGGAAGGACTCTTCCGCATCGCGGCGCAGACGGTTACAAAGTATTGGCTGAGCGCTGATTACAGCGGTTACTTATATACCTTTCAACGACGACGGCAGACACTCTTCCCGAACATCCGAAGAGAACTTGTCCAGCGCCGCGCGCCGGCTAGATCATCATCATACCTTTGGGCGGCCTGTCGAACGCCACAAGAACAACGCCAACAACAACAACAACTTCAGCAACCTTCTTCGGGTACACAAGAAACCGTTGCGATCGAGTCACGAGCATTCCCTGGAGAGGCGAATGAGAGAAGAGTCCAAAATTCGCAGAAAGTCCCGGATTCGCGCGCAACCCCAAACTCTCCCAGCGGGGAGAAGGCGCGCGATGATGGTCAAGTTCACGATCACGATCATCAACGGGCAACAGCAACAAAAGCATTCTCGCAAGTGAGAGAGCGGAGAGAACGAAAGAATAAGGGAAGCGAGAGAGAATTGGCGAAGCGAGAGAGAGAGCAAAAGTGTTGCGAAAAGGGTTCATCGAAGCATGCGAGCATGGAAATCGCAAGCCAGTCAAGAACTGACTGAAACAGGAATGAGACGTGACGATCAACGATGGGTTGAAAGTTGCTAGGTTGATGGGGTTGATGAGGACGTGCAAATGAGGAAAATTGCAAAAAAAAAAATGATAAGAGACTGCTTTAATTAGCTTTCCTTAAGTATAACATCTTTTCACTACTACCGCAAATTGCATGCAATTTTTGCTTGCAAAACATGAAAATCTTAAAATTGTTTGTTTGATTTGACTTTTCTCATAACTGTAGCAAATATCTGCGAAAATCGTTTTTTAAAAAGCTTGAAAATCTTTTTGCAATAGTCTCGACGCCGTCGTGCTATCATGTCGTACGTCGCTTTTTGACGTTCCGAGAAAAACGCGTTTTAATATTTGACCTTGAATAAACAAAAACGAGAGCACGCAATGTAAACAGTAACAAGCACGTTTTATTTGGCGGACCTGTGCATTGCCCCAAAGTTTGGTTGAATTTGGTTGCCCGAGTCCGGAGTTATAATTGAAAATGTTTACGGTAGTCGAGCTCGTATCTGTGTCAAACGCGTTCTGACCTGAAATCCCTTTGGCCAATTGTCGCACTTACATTCATTTTCAGACTGTATCAAGATAGCACGACAAGATTGAAACTTCTTTCATATGAAAAGTGACAAAGATGCACGGAGTTTTTCGGTTTTTATTGAATATCTCAGGATTGATATCGAATTTTGGGGATCTATGAAGGTTTTAAGTTTGACGTATTGATCACAACGTAAACAAGTTTTAGATTATTTAAAATGATTTTTTTTTCAATTCTTCGAGTTTGACTTTAGTGAATAAAAGCAGTTTTTCAATTATGGCAGATGAGTTGACTGTCATTTATTATTACTTATTCTCAACGCACTTAAGAAAACAAAATAGAAAATTGAGATATTTACATGCAGGGTAATAGTTAACCCTCTACAACTCAACCCCGGCATTGGGAAGAAGAACTCTTAAAATTTAAGAAAATTTTAGGGTAGGAAGTGAAAAAGTGGCTGTAAAAACATTAAAAAAACTAAATAGACCAAAGGTAATGATGGGAGGTGGTTGCATTAGCCACATACAATCAGAAACAAACATAAACTATACAAGATAAATGCAAATAAAATAAATAAAAATGAAACTAGAAAAACATCAATCAAGAGAAGTAAAGTTTTTCGTACAACAAAGGTTACTCAAAATGACCTCCTAAACAAGAGAAAAATAAAAAAAATCGAAAAAATTGGTCAGTAGAGGGTTAAGATAACGTTTCATTTAATCGTGTTCAATGTGAAATTGGCATCAAGTTTCATTAACATTAGGGTGGTACAAATATTTTTAAAAGTTTTCGTCACCACCACCCGATATTAGTGATAGTCTTGGTGATAGTGATATTTTAGGAAAGTGGGAAGCAATCAATTTTTATAATAAAAAAAATCAAAGCCAATAGAAATTTAAAGAAAATCAATATGGAGGAGTTGTGAGATACTCATGGTGCTCACGAAGGCCAAGATGTTTAACCGAGAACAAAGCGACCAAAGTTTTGATTTATTAACGTCATGATTCGAAATCCGGACACTTAATAGAATATCATTTTTGTTGTAGCTGACAAAGATTCATGTAATGAGTTGGAAATGTAGAAATATCATCAGGATGTAGTATAAACAGTTAGTTTTAAGAGAATGTATGCAAAATATGTATTTTCCAAGAATTTTTCATCAGATTTTTAAAATTAAAATGACTTGTTGTGCTTCGAATCCCTGACACTGATAAAAGCAGATTCAAAATCCGGACACTTTTGCTAAACAATCGATATTTTATATAAAAATTTGTTAGAATTTAAGGAAATCAAAACCATAAATTTCTGCTTTGCCTTCCCGGTGCTTCAGACGCCTACGAAATATTTCAGTGAAATGTTTCACATTTTTGATAAACTTATTATTTTATTTTTTTATTGTTTTTGCATTAACTACAGTGTTCAAACAAACTTTAAATGAAAGTTGATGTTAGAATTCAAAAAATAGCACAGTTTTGACATTCATAATACGGACTTATATCTAGATAATTGATAAAACAAGATGAGGTGTCCGGGTTTCGAAGCGTCCGGGAATTCGAATCATGACGATATTTGTTTAAAGAAATGTAAAGTATCAAAGTATTCTAGCTGCAAAAATGAAGTTCAGTCGACTCTCTGGCTGTCAATATCCAAGGGACCGTCGAGGAAGAGAATCATCAGTTTACAGAACGATGCAAAATGAAGACTCGATTGAAAATATTTTTTTCTTGATACCCAGCTATGGGAGAGAATCATGGCAACGTCCATCAAACAAAACAAACTAATGTCAAACACCCTTCAAAGTTTCGTTTCGCCAAGAAAAATGTCTATGCAAGCCATGAGAAAGGGAAATTATTGACAACCGGAAGAGATTTTTAAAGCAAACAGAATCCAACGGACCGTCGGAAAGAGATCCTTCAAGCAAGGGAAAATATCGAGGAATGAAGATAATTGAAGAATGCAGATTGAAGGGACTGAAGAATTCATCGATAGATGGAGAATTATTGATATCGAGAAGATCGACAGCCAGAGAGTCGACTGTACTTAAATTTTTTAATGAAATGTTTCAGTTGTGTTTAGGAAATTCTCTCCTACAAATCTATTTTCACATTTCTGGTGTAATGTTGTAAAAATACTTTGCCTTTATTGAGCTCCAGAATGCTCTATACTTTTTTTCCATTAAATTATTTTTATTAGGTCCTTTTCGGTACTGAGACCTGGTTAGGACCGAGTCGGCTTTTGTAATTACATTTTTCTTAAAGCTAAGAGTAATTACAGAGAATCTAATGCTCTATACTTCACTGTTATATATATACTAAAGCTTGTGCAAGGATCTGGCCTACCACCAGTGATGTTGAAAATAAATGCTTCAGTGGCCAAAGTGCTTTAAGAATTGACATTTCTGAAAAAAATAATAAAATGCTTATACTTGCTTTCCAATCCCCATCCCAGCTCCTGTTACGACACGAACGACGTTGAACGACGTGGGTTTAATAGAAAACCTAGATGTTTGGGTATCAATAGATTATGCCCTTTCCGATGGCACATAGGTTAACCTGTGAATCGTGGACCGGTTTGGATGTCGGCGGATTTTCCAACGACGTAATTCCGGGTTGGTACGAAATTCCAACGAAAAATCAATTCTATCGATACAAAGACCCCCAAAACGTTGTTATATCCACTCCGCAATGTTTATTAAGGCATTTTATGGTAATATATTGACATTTAGATAAATTAAAAGTTTGCAAAATTAAGTTAAGATAAGTTTTACACATAATTTACGGAGTTATATAATGTTTTATACTCAATAGTTAGTAAACTTTGTATTCAAATCAAATTATTTGAATACTATTTGGAGTTGGGACTCTGGATTTATGGTGATTTGTCAACAAATAACTGTATTTATTTGGATTTTGCAAAAGGTGTACAAACTTTTTTTGCACTTTTTTTAATTTTTGTAATAGCATTTGTTATAGAAATCATCTTTTCATGAGCTTTTTGTAGCAACATGTTCGGCATGAGTTCCTGAACAAAACGTAGTTAATTCATAAATCCTTTTTACAATCTTTAAATTTGAACATGAAGATTATCAGAAAAAATATAGCTGATGTAAATGAAGAAAGAGTTTAAATGTAAAAGTTGATATTATTTGATATTTTTTAGACAAATAAGGAAAAAAATCCAACGATCGTTTGCTCCCCAGCATAGCAGTCTTTGGCGCAAACCACCCATCAACATACACGGGTAGCCAACCTGCGATCACCCAACCGCTTTATGCTCGCCAACAAAAAAAAACTAACTTAATCCACCTATGTGGTTGGAGCCTTCCTCACTCATTGCCAACAATGGCTGTACACAAATTTCATCTGATTTTTAGATCCGGAATAAAAAAGTACATAAATATCACTTAAGTGGCCATATCTCGAGACAGGGTTGCCAGATCTTCAATGTTTTGGACTCAATGGAAAGGTCTTTTTATAACCTAACCAACGATGGGTCGGATGGTGGATCCGGACATAGTTTACATACATTTAAGTGAGATCCGGCTTGCAAAAAGTACATAAATATCACTTAAGTGACCATATCTCGAGACAGGGTTGCCAGATCTTCAATGTTTTGGACTCGTTGGAAAGGTCTTTTGATAATCTAACCAACGATGGGTCGGATGGTGGATCCGGACATAGTTTACATACATTTAAGTGAGATCCGGCTTGCAAAAAGTAAATAAATCTCACTTAAGTGGCCATTTCTCGAGACAGGGTTGCCAGATCTTCAATGTTTTGGACTCGTTGAAAAGGTCTTTTGATAACCTAACCAACGATGGGTCGGATGGTGGATCCGGACATAGTTTACATACATTTAAGTGAGGTCCGGCTTGCAAAAAGTACATCAATATCACTTAAGTGGCCATATCTCGAGACAGGGTTGCCAGATCTTCAATGTTTTGGACTCGTTGAAAAGGTCTTTTGATAACCTAACCAACGATGGGTCGGATGGTGGACCCGGACATAGTTTACATACATTTAAGTGAGATCCGGCTTGCAAAAAGTACATAAATCTCACTTAAGTGGCCATATCTCGAGACAGGGTTGCCAGATCTTCAATGTTTAAGACTCGTTGGAAAGGTCTTTTGATAACCTAACCAACGATGGGTCGGATGGTGGATCCGGACATAGTTTACATACATTTAAGTGAGATCCGGCTTGCAAAAAGTACATAAATCTCACTTAAGTGGCCATTTCTCGAGACAGGGTTGCCAGATCTTCAATGTTTTGGACTCGTTGAAAAGGTCTTTTGATAACCTAACCAACGATGGGTCGGATGGTGGATCCGGACATAGTTTACATACATTTAAGTGAGGTCCGGCTTGCAAAAAGTACATCAATATCACTTAAGTGGCCATATCTCGAGACAGGGTTGCCAGATCTTCAATGTTTTGGACTCGTTGAAAAGGTCTTTTGATAACCTAACCAACGATGGGTCGGATGGTGGATCCGGACATAGTTTACATACATTTAAGTGAGATCCGGCTTGCAAAAAGTACATAATTATCACTTAATTGGCCATATCTCGAGACAGGGTTGCCAGATCTTCAATGTTGTAAACTCGTTGGAAAGGTCTTTTGATAACCTAACCAACGATGGGTCGGATGGTGGATCCGAACATAGTTTACATACATTTAAGTGAGATCCGGCTTGCAAAAAGTACATCAATATCACTTAAGTGGCCATATCTCGAGACAGGGTTGCCAGATCTTCAATGTTTTGGACTCGTTGAAAAGGTCTTTTGATAACCTAACCAACGATGGGTCGGATGGTGGATCCGAACATAGTTTACATACATTTAAGTGAGATCCGGCTTGCAAAAAGTACATAATTATCACTTAATTGGCCATATCTCGAGACAGGGTTGCCAGATCTTCAATGTTGTAGACTCGTTGGAAAGGTCTTTTGATAACCTAACCAACGATGGGTCGGATGGTGGATCCGGACATAGTTTACATACATTTAAGTGAGATCCGGCTAGCAAAAAGTACATAAATATCACTTAAGTGGCCATTTCTCGAGACAGGGTTGCCAGATCTTCAATGTTTTGGACTCGTTGGAAAGGTCTTTTGATAACCTAACCAACGATGGGTCGGATGATAGACCCGGACATAGTTTACATACATTTAAATTAGATCCGGATATTTGTGAAAACACATTTTTATACATAACTTTTGAACTACTAATCGAAACTTCAATCTGTATAAAACTCGATCTATGGGACCCTAAACCAAGTCGAATGCAACAGGTTCGGTTCAAATCGGTTCAGCCAGTGCCGAGAAACATGAGCTAGTTTGTTGGTCACATACATACATACACACACACATACACACACACATACACACACACATACACACACACATACACACACACATACACACAGACATTTGTTCAGTTTTCGATTCTGAGTCGATATGTATACATGAAGGTGGGTCTACGACGTTTTTATACGAAGTTCATTTTTAGAGCAGGATTATAGCCTTACCTCAGTGAGGAAGGCAAAAGCATCAAAACAAACGACCGGTGGGAGCTTTCAAGTGGCGGCGGCGCTTGCTTAGGTGAATCGAGCGCGCGCGCGCGTTTGGCATTGAACTTGACCACCGGCGAATGCCGCCGACGCCACCACCTCCAAGGAACTTCAGAGAGCAAGAAAGAGAGCGGAGAGCCGCAGGCAATCGTGTTGCTGCAAAGCGCTCGGAATGTTGCGTGCAACATCCGAGTGTTGCGTCGCCACGATCGCGTTGCGACCGAAAGTTGATGGACCTTTGCTTCGGGTTTTTTTTTGCAACACGACGTTGCGTCATCAACTTTGCGTCGGATTGTTGTCGGATCCCGAAGTCATAAGTTCGCAACACACATAACGTCATGATTCGAAATCCGGACACTTAGTAGCATATCATTTTTGATATAGCTGGTAAAAAATGCATGCAAAATATGTCTTTTCAAACTATTTTTCATCAGAATTTTAAAATTAAAATGACTTGTTGTGCTTCGAATCCCGGACACTGATAAAAGCTGATTCGAAATCCGGACACTTTTGCTTCGAATTCCGGACACTCGATTTTGTTTATGAATCGCACAAATTTGGACTGAAATGTTAGTGAATGGCATTCTTTAGGTCTCAAATAAGCTGTTAACATCAAAACAATCGATAGTTTCTATAAAAATTTGCTAGAATTTAAGGAAATCGAAACCATAAATTTCTGCTTTGCCTTCCCGGTGCTTCGAACGCCTATGAAATATTTCAAGTGAAATGTTCCGTAGTTTTGAAAAACTTATAATTTTATTGTATTTAATTGTTTTGGCATTAACTACAGCGTTCAAACAAACTTTAAATGAATGTTGATGTTGGAATTCATCAAATAACACAGTTTTGACATTCATAATGCGAACTTATAGCCAAATAATTGATAAAACAAGATGAAGTGTCCGGGTTTCGAAGCGTCCGGGAATTCGAATCATGACGTTACACGCAGAATTCCTTCTAATCTTGATGAAGGGAGGAAAAGCTCTGAAAGAACAATAATGCTTGTGAGCGCTTGGTTCTTTGTTTGAAGAAATGTTTTGTGTGCTTGTGTTTGGCGTTAGTGTCGTCTTCGCAGCTCGTTAGGCGAAGTTTTTACCTCTACCTTGTTGCATAAATTTGTATCACTTTAGTGTCAATTAGGGAGTGGGAATCGGCTGGTGACGATCAGCTAGACGTTGACCGGGTTGTGCGTACTTCCCGTGTACGCGTTTGTTTTCTTTCTTCTAGCTTGGTTGTTCTCCGAGAGGCGTCTTGTGATAATCGGTTCTCACATTAGAGAGGGGCAGCGGGATGTATTAAGTTTAGAAATACCTGTTTATGTTACCATTGGGCTTTGTTTCGAAGCAAGAGGACAGTTTGAACTTGTTTTGGGTTGGGTTAGTCATTGTTTAGAGAAGAGAAGTGAGGATATTTTGATGACACCTGGGAATAATGGAGCACTTCCATTCGAGCAGTTTTTGCTTTTTTCTACAATGTCTACTGTCATTTCTACCACTCGAATCCAGTGCTCCATTGACAAAGTTCTTTTCGAATATGCGATTAGCCGTTGCATTTTTTGTTTTTTCAAAGTTAGGTGACCTAATGGAATTCAGGATCAGTATTTTACAACTCAATATCTCAAAGAACTAGATATACTTCTAGAACTCAAACCGCTGTTTCGTCCCAGTTCAATTGCTCCAATCGACCTTGAAGTTCCCATTGTAATGACACACAGTTCATTGCTCCAGGGCCCCTGGACAGTTTCCAGTGTCTTCGGGATTGAAAGTCCTCCAGGTGTCACGAAGAAGCGCGTCTTTTTATAGTAGCTATCTCGGCCAGATCATGTCGGAAATTGTAACAAAACCTATACCAAACAGCGATTAGTAATGCTCCCCTGGTGCAATTAATCGCCAGAGACACTTTTTTTTCCCGATGACCAATTAAGCCCATCTTCTTGCGGCTACTTTTTAAAAGCTCAACCTTACTTTTTTTTTGCTTCATTTGTCGACTCTCCAGGATTGAACTCGCTACGCGCGACAATGCCGCTATTAATTGTGGCTAATTATGGATCGCATTCGATTTGTCCCGACTCATTACGGGGACCACTTGTCTTACATCTCTTGAGGGAGTAGCCCAGGACAACCATCGTCACCACCACCACCACCTAGAGAGAAGTCTCCTGCAAATTCTTCAAGTGTCCAGCCAGCCAGGTAGGTGAGACACCTGGCGTTTCGAACCCGCAGAGCTTGGTAAGGATACTTTCTTGCTTATTTTTTCTTCGCTACCTCGGCGCTCCAGGTTGGAACCAGCGCGCAAAACACTCACAGGAGGAGGAAATTACTTCGTTAAGTGCATCAATTTTAAACAATTTGTTCCAGGAGTGGTTGTTTTAAGCACGGACTGGCTGCTGCTGCTGGAAGTGGTGGTAAACATCGAGTAGGACAAATGGATTGCCGCTACTAGGGGCCAGCGTGGCTTCTTGGCGGGGTAGTTCTTGTACCTTGTTTAACCATTAAGAGGGCTAAATCTGCCACAACTTGAATTGATGTTTAAAATCATCGAAACTATAACAGTAATAAAAGTTTATTTAATTCATGTATATTTCCTAAAAAACTCAAAATTTATTTTTTCATCAATTCAGGTGAACTGGGACTGCAGTTTGATTAGGGACAGAATCCAGATCACTCTGAAGCTATACATTTCGCAATCGATGACACACACATTTTATAGTTTTGTTTTTTACTTTTAACATATTTAATACAGCTACCCTGAATCACTCCAACTGAAGGTATTTATAAATAACCTTCTGATGTGATGCCTGGAACTGCGGAGTGGTAGCCAGGGTTGCCAGGTTGCCAGATAAATCTGGGAATGCCAGATATTTCAAGTGTCAGCCAGAATAAAGATTTATCCTTCTCTGTGCCAGATATTGACAGATTTTGTCAGATTTTTAACATTAGCTCATTTTAAACTTATTTAATTGAAAATCAAATAAAAATAGAATGTGATTTTCAAAAAGAAGATGTAAATTCAACATTTTTGATGTTATAAAATCAGTCAAACCATCTTAATTCTACAAATTTCTAAATCATATCATATAATATCTCCCTCCCATTTACCATTCAAAATTGTTAAATTTTCGTCTGCCAGATTTTCCCAGATTTTTAATCGATACTTTGGTAGATTTTTCAAATTTTGACCTGGTAACCCTTGTGGTAGCAAATTAGAATTGGCCACTTTTGGCTTGATCTCATCTTAAAAAAGTCATCTTAATTTTCATCTTAAAAAGTTGTGCCAACACAAATGAATTGTTCCTAAATCCCAAAATATGAGCTTGATTGAACGTAACAGGAGCTGACTCGTCGCCCTCCAAAGTTTGGCAATTTTTCGAGATCTGGCCATTGTAACGCCACCTTAGAGTACACAGCAAAAAATCCGATGGTAAAATCGCATGCAAAAGCATGCACATCACCTTCGTCAAAATAAACACTTAATATTACACACTGCATGTACAATTTTTGCAAACACAAAAAAAGTTGCAACCGACGGGATTCAAACCCAGCACCAACAGTAAGGACTGGCGCCTTAGCCCACTCGGCCATCAGACCGATGAAAAGCTGTAAGGATAAACGCATATATGAGCTTGACATTTCGGTCAAGTAGGTTTCCCATACTGATGGGCTACATATTTCAGGGTGTAATATTACACAGAATTTCATAAAATAATGCAAAGTTTATTTTACACCAAGGCCTTTTACACGCAGCTGGATTACTACTTTTTTAGCTGTGTAGGCGACCTACGAAATGACATTAACCTTAACATGTTAACATTAAGTTAAGAAATAGCCACTGAATCCGCTTTGTAAATGCGGCCCAAATACTGGAGGTACTCTTCATTGGTCATGGGATAAATTTACTTTTACTAAAGGATTTTTTATTTGAAAATTACGATTTTTTTAAAGGAAAAGTTTAAGGTAAACCTTCATATTTTAAAGAAAGTAGCTTTTAATCGTTGATCGAAAGATACGCTGAAATTTAATTAATTTATTTATTTATCATCTTTGCAGATTTAATAGAGATAATAATGGAACAAAATTTTCATTTAGTAGATATTCACTGAAAAAAAAGTACCAATTTTTTTGGTACTTTTTATTTATTTCAGTGTGTGAGTGTTTTGTGTGTTAACCAGAAAGTCCTCACCATATCAAAGTTGCTCGGGAGGCATCGAAAAGCAATACCTTACTCTACTAACCCAAAAAAAATAATAATCCCGCTTGAAATGCTTGAAGGAGATGCTGTGGATTCAATGTTCTCATGCGTTGTCAAGAGGTATATAGCGAAAAATTATGTGCTCTATTCAATCTACAACTTCAACTATCGGACTAACATAGGGGGATGGCGTCCCTATTTTTAGAACACGTTTTCCACTTTTTCTCATCGAAACCGACTACTTTATCGACTTCATTTTGCTGGGCGAGATAGGACGCCGTCTATTTTCAGACGATGACTCAGCACATTTCCACTCTTGAACTTAAATAAACCAGATGCCAGCACGATGTAACTCCACGTCCCTATTCCTCCCTTTTGTTGAACTGCTGGCTTCTCGGGAGGGCGCCGGTATTGACTAATAAAGAAGGGATCTTCAGAGGTTAAACAGTGAACGATGGTTGGCTCCCATTGATCATTTTTGATTCATTCTTTAACTTCAGCTGATTTGTCAGTAACGGAATAGCAGCTCATTGTCAGTCAACCATGCTCATGCTAATGCTCATTTGCTGAAAATATGATAAAAATGCAATTGATTTACTAAAGATTTTTTTTTTGCAAAGCATAGGTGGGTCATTCTCCGCCAACTCACACGGTAGCTGCCCCGGCCCCTCTTCGATTTGCGTAAAACTTTGTCCAAAAGAGTAATTTTGGTCCCTGATCACAAATCCGAAGTCCATTTTTTGATATCTCGTGACGGTGAGGAAGCACGACCCCTTCCATTTTTGAACATGCGAAAAAAGATGTGGTTTTCAATCATTTTCAGTCTGAAATGGTGGTGATATGGAAATTTGGTATCAAAGAAACTTTTATGTTGAGTTGAACGCTCGATTTGATTGCGTACTCCGAATTAAAAAAAACTTATTTTACATCGAAAAAAATCGAAAATAGTTTTAAAAACTTGAAAATGGTAAAAAAAATTAATGTGTAAAATCAACTTGATTTTGGCATCTAAAAAACATTTTTTTTACACAATTTTCGATTTTTTTTCTAAGTTTTGCCATTAAAAAGAAAGTGGTTCCAGTACCAGATATTACACCAAAAGAAGCCTGTTTAGCACTATTGCAAAAAATATAAAAATATATTTAAAAAAAAAACAAAATTCTATTCAAAAAGTAAACAAAATTTGATATTTTGTATTCCGTATACCTTTTTTTATTTCCGTATCATAATCTCAACTTTGCCGAAAACACCAAATCGATCAGAAAATTCTTTCTCAAGTTACAGATTTTCAAACATTCAAACGCCCAAATGACTTATTATGCAAAATGGCAACGTTTGACATAAGGTTTTAACCAAACAATAAAAAAAAACAATGATAGTCGATGTTCAGTTTTTGTATTTTTCCTGTGATTATTACCTGGGGGATGAAAAGAGAGAATGCGTACTTTGTTTACATCAAAAAAGTAGAAGGTGGTTCAAGCACAAGCGTGACTTTTTCCTTGCACTTGAATAATTTGTTTTGAAATCTGCTGTGTGCATTTTTTTAAGTTTTCGGAAAACAAATAACAGCGTCAAAAGTGGGTGAAGTTTTGCGAAGTCGGTTTGGAACAAAATGTAAGCAAGAGCTTCCGGAAGTACAGTGCTCATTTTGAGACACAGTACACCGTCTGAAAAATAACGTTGTGTACTAGAAAAAGGGAGTCGTGCCCACCATTCAGGAATCAACTGATGAATACGACCTCCGGATGGGCGCTAAAAAGGAAGCGGGTTGATTGGAGAAAGAAAGGCTTGACGACGATTTTACTTGTTCCGGCAATTCCGAGAATAATCACTAAAGATTCGTTAGTTAAAATATATCATGAAATTAGGCCGTTGCAAATATTTTTCAAAGTTTATGTCGCCCCCCCCCCCCCCCCTCGAAATTGGTCTGAAAAATCAGGGGGCAAACAAAATATTTTTCCAAAAAACTTCAAAATTTCCATGAAAATAGAAGTATAATCAACTGAAAACAATATAAAATGCATTTTTCTGCATTGATAATCATATTTAGCATGTTTAAAAATGTTTTGAATTTTTATAAAATTCCAATGTACAGCACCGCAAAAATTTTATTTTTCGCAAAAAATAAAATTTTCGTCAATACTTAGATATTTTGGAAACTAATGATGGCAAAACAACTGGACAGGTGTATAATGCATTTTAAAACACTTTTTTCATTAAAATGTTGAAACCGTGCCCCCCCCCCCCCCCCCCGACTTTGGCAAAGAGATACCTTATATCAGATTCGTGGGACATAAACTTCAAAAAATATTTGCAACTGCCTTTAAAAGAAAAAGAAAATCAACAAAACACATAAGGCCGTTGCAAATATTTTTCAAAGTTTATGTCGCCCCCCCTTCAAAATTGGTCTGAAAAATCAGGGGGCAAAAAAAATATTTTTCCAAGAAACTTCAAAATGTTCATGCAAATAGAAGTCTAATCAACTAAAAACAATCTAAAATGCGTTTTTCTTCATTGATAATCATTTTTAGCATGTTTGGGCTTGTTTATAAATGTTTTTAATTTTTATGAAATTCGATTTATTTTTCGCAAAAAATAAAATTTTCGTCAATACTTAGATATTTTGGAAACTTATGATGGCAAAACAACTGGACAGTAGGGTGCCCAGAATATGGGACTTTTCTCAAAACCTCGCTCCACAAGCTGAATATTGTTCCATGACCTATTTTAGGACTCTGGGCCAAATATGAGCAAAATCGGTCATCATTTACCCATTGATACTCGGAGGTGAAGTTTGTATGGGAAAAATCGAAAAAATGTATGGAAAACCCAAGTTTCTTACGGTTTGGTCTGCACGGTGCGCTACTTCCATCCAAATATTCTCAAAAGTGAGATTCTTATTGAAAAACTCGATCCTGAAAAGTTATTAGCGATTTAAAAAAGTCATTTGTGTATGAAAAGCATTTTTTTCGCCAACTTCGGGCTCGGGTATCAATGGGTTAATCTCAACCAATTTCACTCAAAATTTACACAGATGCTTAAAATAACCCGAAAAACCGTTTGCCGCTTGTGGAGCAGGGGGTGATTTTTTCTGGGCACCCTACTAGACAGGTGTAGAATGCATTTTAAAACACTTTTCTCATTAAAACGTTGAAACCATGGCTCGTAATTTCATTTTTTTTACTTTTTTATTTTTTTGCCACCCCCCCCCCCCCCACGACTTTGGTCAGAGTCGAGGGACATAAACTTCAAAAAATATTTGCAACGGCTTAATTGCTTTTTACAATAATTTCCCTAACGATCGATTACAATACTTGCTGCGAATAGTAAAATGGTTCCACTTTGACAGTTCAAAACGGTTCCGCGTTTGGGCCGCTCTATTCACCCCCCCCCCCCCCACAGATTATTACCTTTTTTATAACTTGACTTCCTTGTTTGTTTGTTTGTATATTTCTCTGGTAGCGTAAGGTTTGCACCTTTTAAATTGCTACTTCCGATTTTGATCGACGTGCATACACAAAATTTGGTAACCTAAATACCAGGGCTGCGGAGTCGGGTCATATTTCAAGCGACTCCGACTCCGACTCCGACTCCGGCTTTCTGAGTTGAGCCGACTCCGACTCCGACTCCGGCTCCGGCTTTCCACAAATTGATGACTCTTGCTCCGACTCCGACTCCGGCCTTCCAACTCTAGCCGACTCCGACTCCGACTCCTGCTTTCCACAAATTGTTGACTCCGGCTCCGACTCCAACTCCAACACCTAATCTTTATTTGAAATATTTAAAAATATTGAATTAGTCATATCACTCACATTTTAGTTCACACTTGCGCGAATACTGTAAATCGGGGTGACATTTATGTTCGGGGTGTTTCGCAAAATTATAAATACGAATTATTTATACATACAAAATGGTATGGAACCATAATAAGCTTGGTAGATAAGTTTTCGTTGCTCTATGTTACATGTTTTCAGCGTTATATAAACAAAAATCATAAATATCTTCAGATTTAAACGCATTTTCAGCACAACAATTTTCTAAATAAATTTAAATTTTGTTGTTTGAAAAATTGGAACTGTTTTATTTAAATACTTTAAATTTACTATCATTTTTTTTTAAATTTATATGCTAGCTAACTGATTTTTAATTGTACTTTTTTTAATGAAATATTAAAAGAAAGTTAGCCTTCAATTTGCATAATTTTAGGCTGAAATTTTGAAGAAACACAGTAACTATCAAAGATACCCTGGTTTTGAAATAGACAATTTTCAAAGTCACTATTTTTTAAAGTTCTTTCGAATTAATTTCAGAGGACGTACATGGAAATTGTGTGATCCAGCCCAGTACACACTTTAAACATATAAATAATGAGAAAATTCTAAAATTTGAAAAATGAATTAAAATTATAGCAATTATATCACCCCGATTTAAGGTGTTTAAAAAATAGACTTGTTCAAAGATATTATTTAGGATCCACTACACGCAAACATTTTTTGCTTCGACTTTTTTACTGAAATTGTCGTAATTCTGAATAGAAAAAAGTAAGAGTCTCACTTTTTGTAGAAAAGTTATGCAAAGTTGACAAGACTGATCTGATTGTTTCAATCGCAAAAAAAAAAATGTTGAAAATCTTGTTAACTTTGCATTACATTTCTACAAGACCTAATGCAAAAAGTGGGACTCTAACTGTTTTCTTTTCAGAGTTATATAAAAAAGTCGAAGCAAAAAATGTTCGCGTGTAGTGGATCCTTAAGGATCAACACTTTAAGAGAAATTGTAAACATTGAGGTAATCGATATATCTAATAAATTCAATGATTATTTCAAAATTAGTTGCAACTTATTTCGATATTTTTTGTTTGTTTCAAATGTTTTCAGCAGGACACTTTGATTTATTTTTATTCACATACAAAATGAGCATGTTGCGTTCCAAGAAGTAGATTGATATACTGCCCATGTTCGCATAAATGTCCCATATGTAAAAACAGCAAGCTGAGAAAAACGCATTTCTGATTTCTAGAAAAAAGTACTGGATGTTATAGGCTCTTTTGAAAGAGCACACGATTTTGAACCAAACTGCATCAATAACTCAAAAACGATGAAAATGCATATGGGACATTTATGCGATCAGTGGCAGTATAATAGTTGATAATTTATTAGTAGAGTTTTTTTTTTTTTTTTCTGTAAACTTATTTTTATTAGGTCCTTTTAGAAATTAACATCTCAGGTTGGGACCGAGGGTCAACATTACATGATTGATTCCTAAATTCTAACTGTCAAAACTAATGAACTCCAAGAGGGTCGAATTCTCGGCATAGTGTTTACCGATTGCTCGCAAGAAAGGTACCAGAGGTTCCACCATCGCTCTTGTCGGTTCGCTCATCGTCGACAGAACCAGCTCGACGATGCTGGAAAACGGAATCCTTATTCGAGCAGTCTTGCAAGCGTCCTTCTGAGGAAGAGGGACTTTCAGTTTTGCCGTCTCCTGATGATTCTTTTTTGAGCCTGCCGGAGGGAATGCTCGGATGAAATCTTCCTTGTCCGCTGGGAGTGTAGTATCCTTCGAAACTTTTCCAGTTTTGCCGAGTTGTTTCCGAGGTTTTTCCTTGTTCTTGCGAGCTCCCACTCCGGAGCGGAAAGTCAGCTCTTCGCCGGATGACTCATGTTCCGGTTCCTCGTCCGAAAGAACAGCGAATGGATTCTCGTTCGTGGTTGTAGCTGCAGCTGATTTGACGATCTCCGCGAAAGATCGCTTTGAGCGCCTCTTCAGTTCCAGCTCCAATTTGTTCGAACGTTCCCTGTACTTGGGACAGGAACGAGTTTCGTGCGGAGCCCCTCCACAGAGCAGGCACTTGTTTTCCACTGCTTGACATTGCTCGTCCTGGTGCTTCTCGCCACACTTGCCGCAGACCTTTTTGTTGTAGCAAAAAGACTTCGTGTGTCCCAATTTTCGGCAATTCGTGCAGCTTATGACCCTGGGGTGAAACATTCGTACGGGGAGTCGGAGTACCTTGTCAATTAGCAGGAAATCCGGAAGCGCTGTTCCGGCAAACGTAACACGGTACGAACTTGAAGGAATGAACCGTTTGTTCGCGCCCTCGCCCTCCGAAGTTGCCATCCGTCTGACTTCGATGATCTGGACTGTCGGCAGGTTCCTTCGCTTGAACTGGCCAACTCCGTTCAGAATCTGTTTCGCTGTCAGTCCTTCCTCGCTCACCACTCCGTCGATTTCCACCGAACGTGCTGGAATCCATGCCCGGTACTCGACGCAGAATCGCGGATCACAAACGATGTCGTTGGCTTCGTTCAGATTGTTGACCACAACACGGAGTTTGTTCTGGTTCAGCTTGGTCACGTTGGTCACTCCGGGGTAATGCTTCCACAGGTCGGCTGAGATCCGCATCGCATTCAACGGTTTACACTTCGGCCGGAAGTAAACAATCCATTCATCCCCTTGGCCGGCCAGGTACTTGCGAACGCGGAGTGTGACATCCGGATCGTCATCCCAGTCATCCTTCTTGCCCGTCGCCGGTTGCTTCTCTGGTTCAAACCCGTCCGGTTTCTCCCACACACTTTTGTTCGTAGCTTTGTTCCAATAGAACAGCCTCCCTTCCTTGGTCTTTTGGACCGTCCAATCACTTCCCGCCTCCACGGCCGCCGCCATGGCCGTCGGCGAAGGTAAACAAAACACCACCAGAAAACGCGCTAAAAATCACGACCGCTCACTGCGAGCGCTGACGAGAGAGTGTTATTAGTAGAGTTGTGATTGTGTCAATTTTACAAATGTTTTTAAAATATATTTTTTTCGTTAGTACCGATAGTGAAACTTTTTTTTCCTATAAAAAAACGATCTACTTAAAATCTTAGCAATTGGTAATATATTGGGGTAATTCTCTACCAACTCACACGAAATCGGGAAAAGTTGCCCCGACCCCTCTTCGATTTGCGTGAAACTTTGTCCTAAGGGGTAACTTTTGTCCCTGATCACGAATCCGAGGTCCGTTTTTTGATATCTCGTGACGGAGGGGCGGTACGATCCCTTCCATTTTTGAACATGCGAAAAAAGAGGTGTTTTTCAATAATTTGCAGCCTGAAACGGTGATGAGATAGAAAGTTGGTGTCAAAGGGACTTTTATGTAAAATTAGACGCCCGATTTGATGGCGTACTCAGAATTCCGAAAAAACGTATTTTTCATCGAAAAAAAACACTAAAAAAGTTTTAAAAATTCTCCCATTTTCCGTTACTCGACTGTAAAAATTTTTGGAACATGTCATTTAATGGGAAATTTAATGTACTTTACGAATCTTCATTGACCCAGAAGGGTCATTTTTTCATTTAGAACAAAATTTTTCATTTTAAAATTTCGTGTTTTTTCTAACTTTGCAGGGTTATTTTTTTAGAGTGTAACAATGTTCTACAAAAATGTAGAGCAGACAATTACAAAAATTGTGATATATAGACATAAGGGGTTTGCTTATAAACATCTGGAGTTATCGCGATTTTACGAAAAAAAGTTTTGAAAAAGTTACTTTTTGTGTTTCTCTTTGTTTCGTCGTCCGTGTCTGTCGCGGGTGACCATGAACGGCCATGATCGATGACGACCAACTTTATATTCAATCTAAGAACGCGCGTGTTTTTATATTGAAAACAGTAAAATAATTGCAACAGCAGCAAAACCTAATCATATCATTTGAGCTCGATAAACATGGTAACTCGTCGTTCGCTTCGTTAATCAATACCGCACTAAAAATCAATCATTTAAAACTCCTGAAATCATCCCAACTTACAAGTTACACTGTTTAATCCTTCATTCTTTAATTACAAATGATTTTGGTTCTATCTGTCCACAGCCGGCTGTCTAAGATTAAACCATTTCATTAAAAACTTTATAACAGATAAACGGGAAATGTCTCATCCGCAGCATCCGATTGCTTGCCTTGAGAATAATATATAATACCTTTGACCAACACTATGATTTTGGGTCGCATCATCATCTTCTATGATGAATCCAGACCAAGCACCCTATCCTACTAACAAATTTTCAGGTTCCTGGCGCTCGTGGGGTGTAAGCACAGAGTAAATCAGCTGCCCTAGTAGGAACCTGCGCTAACTAACATTCCCGTCCCTTAAAATCGAGGTCTACAAACTGACATGGCGGGCGCCGTTGGTGGCCAATGACTGTTACCTATTCGCAACTGATCTAGCTTTAGCAATCATGGTGTTTTATCTTTTCGGCGCATTCATACATGCTGTTGATAAGGGAAACACCACTAGATCGTCGAAGCCTATAATCAGTAGTGCTGAAAGGATATTACGGTTCTGTTCAGCAACGGAGGGGCAACCATGGGTGATCTCTCATGCTCTCATGCTCATGCTCATGCTCAGTAAACTTTATATTCAATCTAAATTATTTTATATCGGTCAAAGATGCCAATTTGGAGTTGGGGGGCTGCATTTATGGTGATTTGTCAACAAATAACTTTATGTTAATTTTCGAAAGGTGTACAAACTTTTTTAGCACCTTTTTTTGTTTTTGTAATAGTATTTGTTATAGAACTTTTTATAGAAATCATCTTTTCATTAACAAATTGTTCGGCATGAGTTTCTGAATAAAACGTAGTACTAGGTTTTTGCAGGGCTGAGCTGTAGGTTAGTCGAGGTTAGTCGTCGACTAACAAGTTCTTTAACAAAAATGTCGCCCTCCTTAAACCATTTGGCGCCCTCAACAGGGCCCAAGAGAAACTTTGCATTTTGCAAATTTGCTAAGTTGCCAAGTTGCGCCGCGAAACGCTGCCGCGTTTGTTTTGAATCAACTAGCAGTGCTCTTCAACGTGTTCCGTTTTGATGATTCTTTCCTTTTTCTAGATGCTGCTACGTTGCTGTTCGCTCTGTTCACACTGTTCGTTTTATGCATCGCTAGCATACAATGACCGGTGTTATGGTATATCAGGGTCTGATCTGTGTTTGAAATATACATTTTTGTTCGCTGCGATGATTGAATTTATTGCGGCTGGAGTGGCTATTTTTTGCCAAATCATTAATAAAATTACCATTAGTGGGGGTGCAATCGGGTCAAAATGATTTTTTCTATGGAATTTGCAATTCCTCAGTCTTTTCAATGAAACTTAATTATGTTTAAAGGGTAGAGTAGGATACATCTAAAAAACGTTTGCTGAAAATGTCACATTCCAAGAACAAAACCCGCGATTTTGGCAGCTTTATATATGTGGGGTACGGTTTTCACCAAAAATGATTTTTCAAAAAATCAACCTTTTAATATTTTCTTTGAAAGGGTAACACTGCTGAGTTACTTGTTTTGATCATTGCTTCGTATTAGAGCATTATTTTAGTTTCAATTTCTAAACGATTCATCAAATTCCATCATATCATTTTTTCAAATGTTGGTAAACTATCTAAGATCAATCCTTCGCTTTTTCGCTATCATTTAAATTGTTTTTGTTCGTTAGAAGTAATTAGATTAGATTAGATTAGATTTGTTCGTAAGAAGTAATGAGAAGTGAATCGTTTTTTGACCCATACAAACTGACGGTACAGTAATGTTAACTTGATAAAGTTTTCAATGTAATTTTGAGATAGAATAATGTTGATTTTAAATGAAATATGTTTGTATGAAAATTGATTACCTTTCCGAATAGGGGATTCATACTCGTACTGTTGCTGTATAACTGTTGCAGTTTGCCGATAATCTAACAACATTTTATGATTAGTGCAGGGACCTAATGGAAAGGGCAAATGGATAAAATTTATGTGTCTTTCTGAAACTCACTTTTTCATTTGCTAACGTAGCTGTTATTTTTTGTGTAATCAAAAAACGAACAGCATATTCCACCCCCCCCCCCCCCCCCGCTCATCACTTGGCGCCCCTTGTACAAATATAGGCGCCCTACGAGGAGAAGCGCCCTAAACCCGCCAACAGCGACTAACTAGTTCAAAATCGTACAGCTCAGCCCTGCATTTTCACAATGATTTTTTTCAAATTAAACACAGCTCAAAACAAACTGTTCGATTAAAAAATAATTTGGCCTTTTTAAATTTAGTTTTAATAAAATCTGCAAAAATAAACTCCAACTCGCACACCGAGAGAAAATTCTGGGAAACCTTGCTAACACGCTGAGAACAAAGAAACTCCAGAAGACAACCTACACCGTCATCGTCATCGTTATACTTCGAGGAATCTTGCTCGGCATTTCAAGTTGATAATGCTTGCAGAAGTATTAGACGCCACAAGCCATATATTCATTTTTAGAGGGAGTGTTCTTGAAGTTGCTGATAAAGTTTTTGGTTGATATGCACCGGTAACTAAAGATTTTGTTTTTTTTATTCTAAAAATGAGCAGTTTTCCTTGTTTTTGCAAGTCGATTTTTTTTTATTTCTCCAGATTCCTCATTTCAAAAACTCTATTTTGCTTCATTGATTTGTATTTATTTAGAGAAATTTTCTTTTCATTTATTTGTGTCCATCCTCGTCTACCTCAAAAAAATAAAAATTTATGGCTGACAAATTTCTCTACAATTTTCTATTTTAGGCATTGTTCATCCGACCTGATTTATGGCCTTGCAAAGAGTTAATACGACGAAAAAAGAGTTTATATCCGTTGCATCTAGGAAACTACTGATCCGATTATAATGATCAAAAGTGAAACTCGAGTGAAATTGTCTAAACTTTTAAAAAAAAATCACGATTACATTTCAAAAGGGCTTGAATCGAATAATTTGGCCAACAGCTTTTAAATTATTTTTATTCAGAGATGGACAAGAATTAACACTCTCAAAAAATTTAAAATAGACGATTTTTCTAAAATTTTGCTTAAAACTTGAAAACAGTGCATTCTATCAAAAAGTCTCAAAGGTACTGTTTGATTCCAAATTTGGAATTATTTTTTTAGTTTTCAAAAAAAATCAAATTCAAATTCAAATTTTATTTCAATTTTCATCCAACAATAATTTGAAAACTATTATTCAACTTTTTTAATTTCAGTTAAACTTTTAATCTACTTCATAAACACTTTTAAGTAATTTCAACATTAAACATTAAACATTAAACATTAAACATTAAACATTAAACATTAAACATTAAACATTAAACATTAAACATTAAACATTAAACATTAAACATTAAACATTAAACATTAAACATTAAACATTAAACATTAAACATTAAACATTAAACATTAAACATTAAACATTAAACATTAAACATTAAACATTAAACATTAAACATTAAACATTAAACATTAAACATTAAACATTAAACATTAAACATTAAACATTAAACATTAAACATTAAACATTAAACATTAAACATTAAACATTAAACATTAAACATTAAACATTAAACATTAAACATTAAACATTAAACATTAAACATTAAACATTAAACATTAAACATTAAACATTAAACATTAAACATTAAACATTAAACATTAAACATTAAACATTAAACATTAAACATTAAACATTAAACATTAAACATTAAACATTAAACATTAAACATTAAACATTAAACATTAAACATTAAACATTAAACATTAAACATTAAACATTAAACATTAAACATTAAACATTAAACATTAAACATTAAACATTAAACATTAAACATTAACATTAAACATTAAACATTAAACATTAAACATTAAACATTAAACATTAAACATTAAACATTAAACATTAAACATTAAACATTAAACATTAAACATTAAACATTAAACATTAAACATTAAACATTAAACATTAAACATTAAACATTAAACATTAAACATTAAACATTAAACATTAAACATTAAACATTAAACATTAAACATTAAACATTAAACATTAAACATTAAACATTAAACATTAAACATTAAACATTAAACATTAAACATTAAACATTAAACATTAAACATTAAACATTAAACATTAAACATTAAACATTAAACATTAAACATTAAACATTAAACATTAAACATTAAACATTAAACATTAAACATTAAACATTAAACATTAAACATTAAACATTAAACATTAAACATTAAACATTAAACATTAAACATTAAACATTAAACATTAAACATTAAACATTAAACATTAAACATTAAACATTAAACATTAAACATTAAACATTAAACATTAAACATTAAACATTAAACATTAAACATTAAACATTAAACATTAAACATTAAACATTAAACATTAAACATTAAACATTAAACATTAAACATTAAACATTAAACATTAAACATTAAACATTAAACATTAAACATTAAAATAAACATTAAACATTAAACATTAAACATTAAACATTAAACATTAAACATTAAAGATTAAACATTAAACATTAAACATTAAACATTAAACATTAAACATTAAACATTAAACATTAAACATGAAACATTAAACATTAAACATTAAACATTAAACATTAAACATTAAACATTAAACATTAAACATTAAACATTAAACATTAAACATTAAACATTAAACATTAAACATTAAACATTAAACATTAAACATTAAACATTAAACATTAAACATTAAACATTAAACATTAAACATTAAACATTAAACATTAAACATTAAACATTAAACATTAAACATTAAACATTAAACATTAAACATTAAACATTAAACATTAAACATTAAAATAAATCATTACTGCGGATGACCACCCACTTCCAATAAGTTCACCTTTCGTCCAGGATTACAAGTAAACATCTCCGTTACAACCTACAAAATTTCATTATCCCATCTTGTTTACCGAAAAATGCCGGCACCTTAAACGTGCGGTGTGGCTGCTAAATGAGCTGGTATTAATCACTTTGACGGCTTCTTTCGACGGTTCGCAATATGCCCTGTGAAACATCTTGAACCCGAAAAACCTTCCTAGGATGCACGGCGAAAGCGATGTTGTTGTTTTATTTTCGTCTTCTCAAGGTAATAAAAGTCAACGTTTTTCTTCCGCATGATGGGCCCTCCTCCCACATCGATTGAAGGAGCAGCCCTTAAGTGTCAAAGTGGCACCTGAGGGATCGATAATAATTACCTGAACCTGAGCGGGATGAACGGTTATTGCCAGGTGGGCGTTTATGGGCTCTACGTGATTAAGCAGTTTGGATTGTTAACATTAAATAAAACTGTAAATTTGAAGGTTTATTTCTGGAACAATTCATGTGGAAAAATAGATTTACACATAAATCGATCTAAATTTACCCATTTGTTGAGGTTTCAGATGTAATATTATTCTAAAAAACTGGTTGGGAAAGAACACTTTTTTCTGTTGTAAACAACATTTTTAATTAACTCTAAATCGTCAAGACTGAATTTTACTCATTTATGACGGCAACATTGACAAGATCGGGTAAATATTTGGCAACTCTGAACACATTCTCGTCAGAAGACCTTTAAAGTCCAGTTTACATTTTCAACTTCAGGTGGCCAAATGACATTCAAAACGACGTAATTTTCCTACATGTCCTCTGTCTGGAAGTGGTGTCATCCAATTGACAACTTTCGCTAAGTTTGACCCACTTTAAACAAAAAAAGAACCAAAAGATCTTCTCCTCAAATGGCACAACATTAAACTTTACGAATCTCTCCTTGATGGCGGTATTTTTATGGAATGGGACCAACAATTTTCATTCCTGTCAGTCCATCGTTTCAGGACAATCTTGACACACCCCTCCCACTAACGGACAGGGGAGAAACCCCCCTCTCGTGGAACGGACTTTGAAGAGATTTTCACCGCACGACGACCAAGGTGTCAAATGAAGGCAATTCCGCCACCTCCGGGGAGAGCATCATTTAGTTATGATATTGGCTGATTTATGGGCTGAAAGGGCCAGCGCCCGTTAATGGAGCTGATAATGAAGAAACATTGGCGGTCGGGATTAGAGCTGTTTGCTGGCAGCACTGATAAGGTGGGAGGAGAGGGAGGAAAATCTGAGAAGCAAAACGTGGATTTCCGCGTGATGAGTCTATTAATGGTGAGATTTATATTTTCTCCGTTTTTTTATTTGCAGGTTTTTGCGGTTAAAAGGCTTTGGTGAAGTTAATCATCGCACAGGTGAGTAATGGGAACTTTTAAAGGGATTATGAAAATGAATATGCTGCGAGAATGGGGTTTGAATTGTGATTGGTGCTGTGTTATTATAGCAAGACATTTTTGGCTTGTTGAACTGCCAAGCTTGAAGTTGTGCATTTTTGTATGATTTTTTAATGCATATGAATAGTTTTCGAATCACCCTAAACATTTAAGTTTATCATTAACCTTCACAGATAAATGTGTTTGCAACAGAAATCTACTAATTAATAGCTCAGTATGAAGTGGACAACAAGTTTCTACCAAATATTTTGTAAATAAAGTTGTTTTAATATTGAAAATCATCTAAATAGATGGAATTAGGTCCAAGACCTTAACCTGCCAAATATATGAGACATTCACCTTGTACTTGTAATATTTGGTTTTCAAGTAGTTAAAGCGGTTTTAGCGCAAAATTAACAACCTTGTCAAAATTTGACAACATTTTCCCATAGTTTCAGAAGAAATTGATTAAATACCGTTATACCAAAAATTAAGAAAATGTGGTGACCGATCATTGACAAATTCTGCAACTTTGCAATATCAAAACAATACCTTAAATTGGTATGAAACCAAATTTTGCTCTTGCATAATCCTTAAGAAAAATTGTAAAGGGTTTAGGAATACCAAAATTTGTTATTGACACCAAAGAAAGGTATTATTACACATTTTCCTTGTTATTTACCCATCCTCGGGAAGTTATCTTTTAACTGAGAACATTTGAAAGTTATCAGGGTTTTTTTTTCAAAAATCATTTTTAAATATTCTGAATCGACAAAATCGGCGTATACATCATTTCGATACCAATTGAATTATAAAAAAGTTAAACCTCGGACCTTAAAATATGTGTTCAATCAATGCGATAGTCAAACATTAATTTGAGTGTGCAATTATAATATGATATTGTGAGAACAACAAATGTGTCTGCTAATATTTTTCTGTGAATAAAACAAATCATTGTTGATAGCAGTGCCAGTTACATCAGGACATAAATACGGTAAGTAAAGCATGTTCAATCAATTTTAAAACTCATTGCAAATGCTGAAGAGCAAAGCAGAAAAATAAATTTGAAGATGTTGCATGTTCATACCAATATTCTCGATTTTATTGGTAGGTTTTCAAACACGCACGAAGCAAAATGTTCATCGTTCGGTCAAAACGTTCATCGTTTGCGCAAAACGAGAGAGAATTGAGAGAAAAATTACTATTTCCGGTCTCTTTTCGCTCAATGCTCTCCCATTTATCATCAAATTCCTTCATTTTCTTGACATTCGCGTCCTACTTCCTACTCCCTGATTCCTGTTTGTGTCATTTTACATGCATTTGAGTTCATCGCTCATCAATTTGAGTTCATTGTAAGTGCTCGTTTGAAAACTTGCCAATGAAATCGAGAATATATTGAAAAGCATTACACAATTGGGTCCTAAAATGAAGCTTAGATTGCTGATATTATTGTTTACAGCGATAAAGCTTATTTTTCTGAGTACAATGACCCTTTGTACGACCACAAAGAGTTTAAAATGGATTTTTTTAAATCAATTTTGAAAAATTAACCTCACGGTCCTTCTTGACAGAAAAGCTCCTACTTGACAGCTCGTTCCAAGGGGACCATAGTTGATCCATCGAAAAAATGTTGTCTTGTCAAAAAAAATTTGCATTAAAATGAAAAAAAAAGTGATCAGAAATGGTTTTTAATCGTGTTTTTTACCGTTGTACATAAAAATTTACATAGGACTTTAGTACCCAATTATCAAAAGTTAAAGAAGAGCGATTCTCTACGAAATCGGTTGAATTCGATTTGGACCATTTTTATTTTTGTATTTTTATATTTGACTCAAACTTTGTGGAGATGACCAATGACCATTTTGTGTGATTGATTCACCTATTCAAGTCTCCATAATTTTTTGGCAGTTGTTCATACAACCATTTTTTTTATAAATGTTGTTAATTTGACTTGCTTAAAACCAAGCTTCCCTGCACCATGCGGTGCACGCGGTTCACTTGTACCTCGGTTTTGCTTTGCGCCTGCTTTGTTCGGTTTACACCCGTACCCGACTCACACGAGCCGGGGGTATTTTGGTTCATCGTACCAGCGCACCACGACACTCTCGGCTCGACGCGTCGGTTTTGTGTCTGGCACTCACCCCATGGCATGAACCCAGCGTATGAGCCAAGGTGCTTCACTCGGTACGTGCCGTGGTACGCGCTGGCGGTACAAACCGGGTTCAATACCACGGCGCGTACCACGGCACGTACATCGGCTCGTACCGAGTGAAGCACCTTGGCTCATACGCTGGGTTCATGCCACACCCAAACGAAAAATATATCTCAAAATCTGCAACAGTGGATTTGCTGCAGAAAATGTTATATTTTATTACATTTTTTGCAGCAAGCCCATGAATCATTTTTGCCCGCGTGTAAACACGTCAGCGATCTGCAGTTCTCACCAACACATAGAATGCTGGCGCGTCCCCGAGCAACACTCTAGAGAGAACATTATGTTCGCGCTCTGTCCCTCACCATTCATCAAGCGTTCATGGCGCGGTAGTAGCGTGTCGGATCAGCAACCCAGAAGTTGATGGTTCAATCCTCGTTCTTTTAAGATTTTTTTTCTGCAATACAAACAATCTGCCGTCGGTAATGTCGATAATTGTCGGTAACGGGCAAAAATGTCATACCCCTATATCGCAAAAAATGCATGAGGACAGATTTCATGCAGATTCTGATATACTTTCATGCCGCCATGTATCACAATCATGCGACCGCCGGTTGGGTGCATGGATGAGTGCCAGACACAAAACCGACGCGGCGAGCCGAGAGTGTCGTGGTGCGCTGGTACGATGAACCAAGATACCAACACACAAATGGGTTCAGGCTCGTACCGGGGCTAGAAAACCAAACCCGCGGTGTGCGTTGGCACTGGCGCATGGAAAGCTTGACTTAAAACATTAGCTTAATAATTGCATAACCTAAATTGAAAAATACTAGTGAGATTTGCTTCGAAGTTGTGCTGACTGCTGATACGTATTTATTCGAGAATCTGTAACTTTTTGATAAATTTTCTGATCAATTTGACGTCTTCGGCAAAGTTGTAGGTAGAGGGTGACGATTCTCGAGATTTTCAATTTCCCGGGAATCGAGAGTTGAATTTGGCCATTTCCCGGGAATTCCCGGGACCCGGGAGTTTTTTTTTACTATGCCAATAATGCCAAAATTTTAAAATAAAAAGTTATGAATTTGTTTCTTTTCAATGAGTTAAGGTACAATTTATTCATACTGTGGAATGTTAATTTAAGTAGCCTCATTATTTTGAGGAACTATAAAAAACCTCTTGATTTTTTTTCTGAATCTGGAAATACAAACTCGTTTCTTGAGCTTTTTAAGACTCAAAATTGCATTTCAAAATATTTACGAATCTTAATTCGCACTGAGTGATTTTTCAAAAGTTGCACAAACTTGTGATTAGATGTTTGTAAAACGAATAACTACTATAGCTGATATATATTTTCCCAGTATCGGTAATTTTGCAATATGATAAACAACGACTCAAAACAACAAATTAAACAATTTTTGCTGTTGTTATTTTTAAGGTCAACTGTAAATATTCATTGAAGAAATATTTACAGTTATCAGGAAAACCCAAATGTTCACAAAAAACTAGATTATGAGGATTGCTATGCTAGAGAGAAGATATGGAAATTTGAACTTAACTTGAAAAAGCTTTTTCCTCTTAGAAATTATTTAAAAAAAACTCTGAAAATAATTTCATTTTATTTCCGGGGTGTAACTGCTAAATATTTTTTTAAGGTAAATTTTGGGGTCCACATGTTTTTTGCTTCTCTTTATTATAGTTATTGGAATTTTTGACAAGTTCAAATTTACACTTATAATAAGAAGATTAAAGAAGCATTGGTTTATTTGAACTTGAACATCGAACATTGAACATTCAATGTTCTAAACAATTATGAATTTTTCAAATGCTTTTCTGAATATTTTATATAATTTTGCTTCGATTTGTAAAGGTTTAAAATTTCCCGGGAGTCTCGACCGAATTTCCCGGGAATCGAGAGGTCCAAAAATGGTCGATTTCCCGGGAAATTTTTCCCGGGAATTCCCGCTCGTCACCCTCTAGTTGTAGGTATTGTTGAGGAATATTCAGAAAAATAGATACACGAAAAAATGCAAATTTTTTCACAATTTTTTTCATAAAAAAATAATTTCTCAAAATGCGTATGCTTTAATTATTGAAACTTTGATATGTTTCAGAAACAAAAAACACAACTTTTGAGCCATAGAATGGAAAAAAAATCGCGCCTGGTTTTGAAAAATGTTTTTTGGAAAAAAATTACTTCAATTTTAATGTAAAATGAAGTTTTCAAGATATAGTCACTAAAATAAAATTTGAACTAAAAATTCTCGTTTTTCGATTTTCTGAAATAGTGTCCATTATTGTCTATTTTTTAAAGAAAAGTTCAGAAAATTTCCAATAAAATTGCCTAAAAGACATTGAAGATTGGACCTGTGGTTGGTGAAATACAGCGAATAAAAGAAAAAGAAACAATACAATTGAAGTTTTTCTGAGTCTCATTCACACATTCCCACATTTTCTAATCCCAATATCTCAGAAACTAATGATTTAATTTTCAATGTTAAAAAATTAAACATGTGTGAAATTTTAGGATTGATTTGGAATCAAGACTAACGTTTTAAAAGAGTCAAACATGCAATATTACGCCTATTTGAATTCTTAGTTTTGATTAATAAAATTCTAAATATTTTTTCCAAAATCTCTCAGTTGTCTCATTTTTCAGTTGCTGAGATATTGGATTTAGAAAATGTGGGACTGTTTGGATGGGGCATAACCAACTTCAATTTCCTTGTTTCTTTTATTCGCTGTACTTTAACAACCAGAGGCCCAATCTTCAATGTCTCTTAGTGTCTTATTGGAAACATTTCGAAAGTTCGAAAAAAATATTTTTTCAGGATTGGACAATCATGGACAATATTTTAAAAAGTAAAAAACGGGATTTTTGCCTTCCTCACCTCACTGAGGCAAGGCTATAAAATCACTCGAAAATTGAACTTCTTAAATATACCTCCTAGATATACCTTCACGTATACCTATCGACTCAGGATCAAATTCTGAACAAATGTCTGTGGGGATGTGTGTAGACATGATTTTTTTTCCACACGATTATCTCAGAACTGGCTGAACCGATTTTGGCCGGATCCGCCTTATTCTGTTCGTTTTGGGGTCCCCTAAGACCCTATTAAATTTTTTTCTGTTTAGTAAAGTATTTAAAAAGTTATGCTAAGAAAAAGATTTTTGTATCTACAAAAAAGGGTGATTTTTTGCATAACCTCAAAAGGCCGGGTCTTTTTGTTTACGTGCGAGAGTTGCGCCAGATGCGAAACGACCGGTTGCCACATTGCTTCAAATGATAGTCTGCATGTTTTCTGGAAAAGTCTGTATCAGGTATATATTTTTTTCATAAACTTATTTTCATTTACTTTGTAAATGTGAGGAAGGCACCACCCACCTAATGGTGGATTAAGAAACGTTTTTTCTGTTAAGGTTAAACTTTAGGTGGTGAATCAGTAAACCATTTTTCGATTGTAAATTTGATTTAAAATTAAACTGAGATCGGAAAATTTTGACTAAAATTTCAATTTTCCTCAATTCCTTTCTTTTCAAAAAATCATAACTCGGCGGCAATTTTTTTTTGAGTAAAATAATTTAAAAAAAACGACAAAAAATTCCAAGTAACTATTTTTTCTGAATAGTCCTCATAAATACCTACAACTTTGCTGAAGACACAAAATCGATCAGAAAATTCCTTCAAAAGTTACAGACTCTCTAATATTCATGTACCATTTTTGAACGGAGACTTGTATAGGTGAAACAAAAAAGCTCCTTTGGCTACAGGAAGCCTTCCCACAAAGTTTGAGCAAAATAAAAAAATACAAAAAATAAAAATGGTTGAAATCTGCCGGGTTCGTAGAGAATAGCTCAAATTCTTTATCCTTCCAAAAACAAACTTTTTTTTTAATTAGATTATAATAGATTAATTTTTAATTTAGATTAATCGACCACGATATACGATAAAAAAGAAAAATTTTAAGAGGATTCCCGAGCAGACGGAAATAACTTGGGAAGGTCAGTTTCTGATATTGTGAGAAGATCGAAATATGTTATTGGGATGATCGGATTAGTTGTTAAAATAACAAAAATCAATAACAAAGCAGAGTTCGGAAACTCACTCACGAGTTCCTCAACCATGAGGAAACACTAAGTTACCTGCGAGTAAATTACTCATCACTCTCGGTGAGTGTGAGGGCCTTCCTCATTTACTCACAAAGAGGGCTTTGAGCGCTCATGAGGGCTATTTTAGAAAACAAATTTCGAGATGTCAAACTCTACAACGGTGATTTTCTTGTTAACACAACAGCGAAAAAGTAGTCCTGATGATAGAGGCGCAGTGCTGTCAATTAGAAGTTTTTTTTTTATCACAGTGGTTCAAATCCTGATTTTTAACTGTTTTTTTTTCAGCGAGTTTAATTTTTTTAATTGCAAAGTTTGTTGTCAGCTTCCAGCAGTCCTACCGACGCACAGTGGGAAAAAAGGACCCAAAAAATTACCGCAACATGATTTCGCGCAAACCATCGATTGCTATACACCAAAAGCTTCGTTTTTGCACCAGGAACAATAATCCGATGAAAAATCGCACTGCACGGACCGGTGGCCGGAGTACAGGCCAATGGAAGATCCGGATTTTTGGAAAAAGTGTCAGATTATTCCAATTATGAACTGATAAGCTTTCTTCTACCATGAATAGTCACGCAAAACAATCCTAGAATAATATTAAATACAATAGGACCCATCGGAACCGGTTCCACCGATCTCCGGTGGCCACATTCGGAACCGCATTAGGAAACAGCGTAAACTAGTCATGCGACGTATCAAACTTCTTGAATTTGGATGGAGAGTATCCTTAAAAGGTATTTTTACCTCCGGTGACCGGTTCCCAGGTTCTCCGGTGGCCACATCCGAAGATCATATTTGGTAAATTCCTGAAACCACTCTTGCGACATATCAAACTTCATGTTTTTAAGAGAGGAGTGTATAACTCATGTCCCCATCCAAAATCAAGAAGTTTGATACGTCGCGTGACTAGTTTACGCTGTTTCCTAATGCAATTCCTGATGTGGCCACCGGAGATCGGTGGAACCGGTTCCGATGGGTCCTATGGTATTTAATATTATTCTAGGATTGTTTTGCATGACTATTCATGGTAGAAGAAAGCTTATCAGTTCATAATTGGAATAATCTGACACTTTTTCCAAAAATCCGGATCTTCCAGTTGCCTGTACTCCGGCCACCGGTCCGTGCAGTGCGATTTTTCATCGGATTATTGTTCCTGGTGCAAAAACGAAGCTTTTGGTGTATAGCAATCGATGGTTTGCGCGAAATCATGTTGCGGTAATTTTTTGGGTCCTTTTTTCCCACTGTGCGACGGATAGGTCGGAGGTTGTTTAGACGGAGGATGCCTCTGCGGGTGAATTTTAACAGCTTTACCAGCAGTGGAAGGCCGTGTAGCTGAGGTAAGTGGCCACTCCCGGTCGTCGACAGTCGGGACACGCCGAAGAAGTTGCAGTAGCTGCCGGTGACTTTGGCTTGGAGGTTCACTGAAAACTTAAAAAGGCCGATCCAGTGCTTTGGACAGCTTTAGGCTAGGGCCACCGGTGGCCGCTGAGGCTCCACTCCTGGTTCTTAGGCAAGACATATTGGTAGAACTGTCAGCGACCGAGAGTGGCCACAGTTGCACAGCTGTCGAAGGGAGTGACCATTACCCACAGCAACACGGCCATCTTCTTTTGGTATGGCTGCCAACATCCACCCGCAGAAGCTGCCCCCGTCTGTGGCCTCCGATTTATCCTGCGATATTTCAATCCACAACGGATTCGACCGGTCACCAATCTTAAAATTATGAAAATAATTGCCCATCCGCTGGACTTTGACAATCCAAGGTTTCTTTTAAAGCAATGAAAAAAAAAATACCAGACAGACAAAAAAAATATTGATACCACATTAATACCAACACAGAACCTTCGGATTTATAGACATTGACGCTACCTCGAATGTACAACCGATTAATAACGACGCTTGATTTAGGATTGATGTTGTCAATGATTTTGTAAATAACAAATTGTTGGAAACGGCCTACTCACACCCTCATTTTACTCAAATATGAGTAAATTTACTCAGCCCTCACACTCACGGTGAGTATCGAGAGTGTTTGCTGTGAGGAAGCCTACTCGATTTGTGAGTGTGAGTGGTTTTCCGAACTCTGTAACAATGATTTGTTCGAAGAATAACTTAAACTGTTATTATGTTGTTATTGCAATAACAAACCAATAACTCAGAAGGAATCATGAAGGAATAACAAGATTTGTTATTTTGTGCGGAGAGGTGGGGCAGCATAATAACAAAAATTGTTATTGAACTGGTATGTGTCCATAACAAAAAAAGTCATTGTTTTGGTTTATTTGCAATTTGCAAATAAACCTGCAGTTGCCATAACTCCTCTGTACTAGTCAGGGCTGCAGAGTCGGGTACCTTCAAGCGACTTTGAATCCATACTTGAAGACAACTCCGACTCTGGATGCAGGATATGACGTCACACCGACTTCAGCTCTCCAAAAATACCCGACTTCAGAGACTCCGACTCCAAATAAAAGTTGCTGAAAATTAGCTGAATCCGATGCCGTCTCCGAGGTCTCACTTCAGCTTGAACTTCAACGTCAGCTCCGACTTCCTCGCTCTGTGAAAATAATAACAGTTTTTGTTATGCACATTTCAAAAATTCTCAATAAATTAATCAATTTCCTTAGGGAATATAATAAAATTAAAAAAAAATCTACTTTCAAAAGTTAATTTCATGGCCAAAATAATGACCCCAACGAAATTGGTCAAAATTATCCCATAGTTCTAGCCAATTTTAGCAGAGTCCCTTAGGAGGTATATCAAATAATAAAACAAATCAACTATCAAAATTTGATCTTTTTAGTATAATTTTAACTTAAGGACCCCATTTCATGACCAAAATAATGACCCCGACGAAATTGGTCAAAATTATCCCATAGTTCTAGCCAATTTTATTCAAAGTCCTTTAGGGGGTATTTCAAATAATAAAAAAAATCAACTTTCAAAATTCAACTTTTTAGAATAATTTTAGCTTAGGAACCCCATTTCATGGTCAAATTAATGACCCTGACGAAATTGGAAAAAAATATTCCAAAGATCTAAAGATATTTAACAAAAGAAAAAATAATAACAGATTGTGTCATGGACACTTAAAAGCTTTTCCATTTGTGTGATTTATGGTAATTTTATTTCTAAGTCAGAATACCAAACGAATAACAAATCTTGTTATTAAGAGAGTTTTTGAAATGTATAACATTTCCTCTTATTAGCGTGTTATTAAACATTTTAAATAATATATCACTTCAATAGCAAATCTTTTTATTTTATCAGAAGCTGTTAATTTTTCCTTCTTGAAGTTGAAGTTCATGATAAAATAATAACACTTTTTGTTATTTTAACAGGATTTGTTATTGAAATATTATTAATTTTGTTAAGAAGTGAAATTCGCTTCGCTTCGCTAGGAGACGGTGATTTTAGCGGATTGCAGACTGGATTTTCGCCATGTGATGTGATGATTGTCTAAGCCCAAGTTGCCTACCCAAGTAACATTTTTTCCCAGGAGTTCTACAAGAACTCTTCAAGATAGCTAGAGCATAGCAATTTGGACCGCGGTAGGATAAAATTCTCTTCAAGTCAGGGCTGAGCTGTACGATTTTGAACTAGTTAGTCGCTGTTGGCGGGTTTAGGGCGCTTCTCCTCGTAGGGCGCCTATATTTGTACAAGGGGCGCCAAGTGATGAGCGGGGGGGGGGGGGGGGGTACGAGTATGAATCCCCTATTCGGAAAGGTAATCAATTTTCATACAAACATATTTCATTTAAAATCAACATTATTCTATCTCAAAATTACATTGAAAACTTTATCAAGTTAACATTACTGTACCGTCAGTTTGTATGGGTCAAAAAACGATTCACTTCTCATTACTTCTTACGAACAAATCTAATCTAATCTAATCTAATTACTTCTAACGAACAAAAACAATTTAAATGATAGCGAAAAAGCGAAGGATTGATCTTAGATAGTTTACCAACATTTGAAAAAATGATATGATGGAATTTGATGAATCGTTTAGAAATTGAAACTAAAATAATGCTCTAATACGAAGCAATGATCAAAACAAGTAACTCAGCAGTGTTACCCTTTCAAAGAAAATATTAAAAGGTTGATTTTTTGAAAAATCATTTTTGGTGAAAACCGTACCCCACATATATAAAGCTGCCAAAATCGCGGGTTTTGTTCTTGGAATGTGACATTTTCAGCAAACGTTTTTTAGATGTATCCTACTCTACCCTTTAAACATAATTAAGTTTCATTGAAAAGACTGAGGAATTGCAAATTCCATAGAAAAAATCATTTTGACCCGATTGCACCCCCACTAATGGTAATTTTATTAATGATTTGGCAAAAAATAGCCACTCCAGCCGCAATAAATTCAATCATCGCAGCGAACAAAAATGTATATTTCAAACACAGATCAGACCCTGATATACCATAACACCGGTCATTGTATGCTAGCGATGCATAAAACGAACAGTGTGAACAGAGCGAACAGCAACGTAGCAGCATCTAGAAAAAGGAAAGAATCATCAAAACGGAACACGTTGAAGAGCACTGCTAGTTGATTCAAAACAAACGCGGCAGCGTTTCGCGGCGCAACTTGGCAAATGGTTTAAGGAGGGCGACATTTTTGTTAAAGAACTTGTTAGTCAACGACTAACCTCGACTAACCTACAGCTCAGCCCTGCTTCAAGTACTCTTCCAAACTCCTGAAGAAGTTTTGAAGAGAATTTTATCCTACCGCGGTCCAAATTGCTATGCTCTAGCTATCTTGAAGAGCTCTTGTAGAACTCCTGGAAAAAATGTTACTTGGGTAGGAATCGATAATTGGGAATAGAACCAATTCCACCTGAACCAGATTCTCACCACCATGGCAGCCGTCCATTGCCGGCCGCTCCCATCTCCACCGCGCACCAGGGACAAGGAAAGGGAATTGGAAGACGGGAAGTGTTGATGCTCCACTTTTTTAAGAGTATTAAGGGAAAATCTCCACGGTATCCTCAAGTAAGTTTCGCTTGGAGTTGGACGGTTTTTGGGAAGGTGAATGGTCTGAGGAGCCACCCTAGGCGAGTGGTAACGACCGTTGACATTGTTGTTCGAATTCTTCGTGTGTTCTCATTTCTAATGGGAATGCTTTCAATTCTTCTCATCTCTTATTGGATGAATTCTAGCAGTCGCCCAGGCTATTTATAGCGAGGTAATGTAGGTTCATTTCAAATGCGCCTGCATGCATGCAATGCAATGCATTCTTGTATGTTCTGATATTCAACTTGCATTCAACTTTATTCTCGTCCGTTTCTTGGATTCAACTATATCAGTCTAAGTCCTACTAAAGCTACTAATGCTCCACGGTAAAGTGGAAAGCGTTTTGCTTGCCAATCCTAAGGACAGGGGATCGAACCCCGCCGTGAGCTGAAGTTTTTCATTAATTCCAAATTCAATGAGTCCACAACTTTCTCGTTGGGAGCAGATGGGTATCGAACCCAGAACCATTCGCTTATAAAGTGAACATCGTAACCATTCAGCCACGACCGCTCCTTAATTTTGTTAAGAAGTGAAATTGAACAGAAACATAACATGAAAATTTCACCAATTCCTGATGTTTTTATCAATTTTTTTCGATTTTTACACATCAATCATGGTAAAATAGTACAAGAAAGTGGTAATATTCAGCCAATAAAATTTTCAACTTTCCAAAAATATTTGCTTTATTGCTTAACTTTGAAAATATTTACAACAATTTCACTCGATTTCTTTTAATTTTGGTTACAAATTTATTTGACTATTATTTAACCTTTTCGGAAAAAATCATCATCAAAGATATGGTTATGTTCTCCAACGTGCTCCCTAAAACCGTTGTACATTCACCAGCATGGTAGATGTTTCAAAACTGATTGTATAACACACTTTTTATTGTTATACAACACTCTGTGCCCATTCCGCTAGCCAACAAAATGCTTCATCCTGTTATTGTGCAAAAAATTAAACTCTACCCATCGTTAAAATAAATTTTTACAACCCATTTAAAAAATTACCACTCTTCCATCCTCTGGAAAACTCCCAATCTGACAGTTGCTGGCGCCATCGCCAAAAACGCCTCACCGCGCAGGGTCCGCACAACGCACAACCTCAATCGATTTTTCGCACAGCTTTCGAACAGTTTGCTCTGCGGGTTCGGCGCCATCTTGGACCTGGTGCTCGCCATAGCTGTCACAAACACCAGCTCACCACAACAGTTCCCGTGAGCTGCGGCGCGGAGACTCCTTCTTGCCAGTGTGCTAGTTCGAGCGGGTCGTGTAGTACAGTTTTGACGTCTTCTCTTCTCGAATACAGTCGTGCGACGAGACTGTTGGAAAAATTTTGTGATTCAGCACTTGGACGGCGAATTTCGCGTGAATTGGTGGTGATTTCGGTGGAAAAGCTGGCTAAAGTGTTGCTAAAGTGTGCTTTGAGCTGTTATTTGTGCGTGAAAACATGGAAAAGTGCTTAAAAGTGTAAGAATTTGGGATTCGAAGTGGACCTTGCTCCGGGAGTTCATCGATTTTCTGGCTATGAATAAATTTCTTATAATTATGGAGGACAAGTGCTCTCTTTTATCGAAAACTGTGGAAAAAGTACACTGAAACGGCGGATTTGGGTGTTTTCCGGAAGAACCTGCTGGCAATCGCAACAATTTGGTGCAAACAACTGCTGGAAACTGTCAAAATCGGAACTTTACAAGCAGATTTCCAGCATTATCTTCCATCTGCCTCTGGAAGACATGTCTGCAATGTCTGCCGAAAGTTGTCGACTGGCAGTCGTCACCCGGCCAACCTTCCGGCAAAAGTCAACCTCCCAGAGTCATATCAACTGCAGTCAAACGCCTCATCTACAAACATCAACCCCGGCCACAAACGTCAAACCGACATCGAAATGCCCTGCAAAAATTTCGCAAAATTTTTCGCATGGCGAAAACGGGGCTGCCATTTTCAACGCCATTCCAATATGGTCGGGCATCCATTAATCATCCGAAGCAAGCAAGGTGACGCTACGGAGCTTCGGGAATCTGTGCTGCGAATTTGGAGCCAGTTGTTGGAGGTGCGCGGAATTAGGACAGTTTGAAAAAGTGCATCATCCGGATGCCGGCATAGTTGCAAATTTCAAATGCGGCGCTCGGCGCCCTCACCTCTCCCCCCCACCGTCAAGTGAATGTTTATAAAAGGGAACGAAAATTGAAGACCTTTTCTGCGATACGGTTGGGTGGGTTGGAGAAGAAGAATGGGTATTGGAATCGTAAAATATCTATATATCTAGGAAAGTTAAGATAAAGTTTTGTTTAAATTAAAGTTTTATAACTTGTAATCTTCTTTTTCAACATATCATGAAGACAGAATAACTTTTTATTTGTCAATTAAAATTATTTAATAGTTATCACTTATCCAGATTTCAAATAAATCCACAACAAACGGCTGAGAGTTAAAAGGCCTCAAATTTGTGTTAAAAGATAATAATCAACAAAAAAAAACATTTTTTTAGAATTGTTCAGAGAAACACCATAAACTAGAGTGACATTGGTAGGATTTCAGTTAATTTTTCAAATGTTATTCAATCGATACGACTTATCAAAAGTTTTATATTTTTCAAGCATGAAATGGGTTATGCCGCATAATGTCCATATACGTTTTTCCAAAAAAGTTTTTCAATAGTGCTTTGAAAAAAAGTTTCGTTGAAAATTGTTATTTTAAAATCGGCGGTGCTTTGATAGTCACTGTGTTTCTTAAAAATCTCAGCTAAAGGTGTGCATATTTAACTGATTACATCGTATTGACCCTAAGTGAGGGTACTTTTAGTGTTGCATTTGAAAAAAAATACAATTACATATTTGTTAAACAAACTTCATTAACTTTTTATAAAACTTATATGAATTTAAAGTTGAGTAAATTATAAGTAAAGCTCAAAATATATTGTTAAGTGATTTTTCAAAAAAAAATATAATTTTTTCTTGTCACAAATTCAAATATTGTATCATGAATCGAAAATATTACATATTTTAAGTATTACTTGTAATTATTTGTTACATCGAAATTGTCTATAAATCTGAAGAAATAATTGAATTCTGATTCAATAACTTTTAAACATATAAACTCATTTTAACTGTTCTTAGCGTAAAATTGCCCAAAGAATCCAATTATGTAGTCCGTTTTCCGATTCGAATTCATTTTCATCGAAAAAAATGTGACACTTTGAGAGTATTAGAAAAATCCAAATTTATAAATGTTTTCATAATTATAGTTGATTAACTATTAAATAGAATATTTCTATTTTTTGGAAGGTTCTTTAAACATTTATCTACCGTATCAGTTCGTTCTTAATTAATTTGTATCTTTCATTCTGCAAAAAAAAAATCATCAAACTATCAATGTCACCCCGGCTTTCAAAGTCACCCCAGTTTTCGGTAATTTTTAGGCTGTATAATACATTTTAATAGATTCTTCAATGCAATATATTTTTACTTGTAAGCTAGTCAATTAATTTTGTTTTAATCATTTAATCGATTTCAATATAAAAATATATAATCATTCAATTCTGGAATTACTTGTTTTTTTTTTAATTCTGAAAATGTCGCTATTATACGTATGGGCAGGATGATATACTTGTTTATAATCAATTAAAGCGCCCTATTACAACGCAATTAAAATTTAAAAATAGTTGATCATTGTGTTCTAAAATCCAGCCATTTTTTTTAATTTAAAGTTTTGTTTTCCTTCCCTTTCAAAATTCTCAAAAAATTATAGAGTGAAATAAATGCTTAAAAACTGGGATGAAATTTTTGTGGTCGATTGCTAATTTTTCAAAGTTTTTTTTTAATTTATATTTTATTTATTTTTGTGACGCAGATGGGGAAAATGCGTGAAACGTTAAGCAATAATTGTGTTCATAACACATACACTTTGAAAAAGTATAATTTTAATTGAAATTGCCTGATTTATTTATTATTTTGCACTAAAATTTTCTGTACATTATTTTCATTGACATCAACATTTCAAAAAGTTCAAAATTTGAGTCTAATGCAAAATGTTACTGTGAAATTTATGTATATTTTTAAATTTTCTTTTTTTATTTAACAAACTTTGAATTATTTTCTTAGTTATTCTATTTTGTCATTTTTAGAAATAGTTTTTTTCAGGATTTGATCTTTATCTTAAGTCTTGGAAGCTTCTGTTATGTTAAGCAACATTCAACTTCCTCAATGCTTTTTTTGAGTGCTTGCAAGTTATTAAATAACTTGTTTTTTTTCTGAGTTTTCTTTCTGATATTTTTTTTCGGATATTGAACTTAGTTTTTTTACACAGATTATAGTTATTTAAAGTATTCTGAAAAAAAAACAAAAAAATAATACCAACTTTTTTTAGCATTTATTTTGAAAAGTGTTGCTATTCGATTCTGTTATTTTTGGTGCAGAAAAGTAGGTTATTTCGTCGTTCGTTATTGTATTTGATGATTTTACGAAATTCTTTTGACTTTGCCATTGTTTTTTTTCGGGATCAATTTTTGCCATGTTTTAGTCATTGCCTTATCTCCAAACACATCATTTTAATAATTTTGAAATTTTTATCAATCCTTTGGTGTTCCAATTAAATTTTACCTCAACGAATCCACTTCAATCCAGTTGGATCCAGATCAAAAATACTCCGATTTGTTAATTAGATTTGTTTGATGATTAGGGTGGTCCTTGTTGAAATAATGTGGTGCAAAAACAGCGTTTTTGACGTTTCCCGCGAAAAAGCAGCTGAAAAAAACTTTATTTAATGATTTGAAGGTCTCGGGGCCAAAGAGCTTAAAGCTGAACATATTTTTCTATGATTTTCAAGATGTTCCACGCAATATTTTCAAAAATTCTAAATATCTATCGTGAATAATAACTAAGACTCCTGTTATTTTTATTTCCTGCACTTTTTCCAGTTTTTTTTTTAAGCTGAAAATTTCACTGTGCAAACTGAACTCTTAACTGAACTCCATCGATCACCTAATGTTAAGTCTACATTAAATTTTCAAAAGGTCCTATCTGCATTCCCACAGCACAACGGTTGTTTTGAAAATTTACTTTTAAAAGTCATCAATAGTTTATAGTTTGATTACCGGTTAAAAAACGTTTTCAACTGAAATTAAAAATGTGCTGTTGTAATGCAAATCAAGCTAAACTTTGTAAATGGGTCAAAAGGGAAGTACACAATCAATTTTTCTATGACACAATGAAGCAACTTCCCTAACCCTGCTAGGTGTGCGGCGGCGTACATTTTGACAAATCGCCGGCTCACGAGCAGAGAGCAAGAGAAAGAGATGCAGACAAAACCAAAGGGGGTTGGACGCTCGCGTTCAGTGACACACAAATTCGATAAAAGAGAGTTCTTTTTTTTTCTCGCGGACTACAGCCAGCCAGATAACGATGAAAACATGAATAAATTTCTTTGCTAATTTACAGTGCAGCCAGTAAACAAAACTGTCGCAGCGACGGCCGCAGGTCGTAAAAGTGAACAACACAACATTAATGACATTAGCGGTGTGACGCAAAACTTTTGGGAAACCGCAAGAAAAACAACACCGAAAAGTGACAGCTTGAGGGGGTGAACACTGCGCTAGACCTTTCCTTCGCTGTCAGTGGCATGCAGACATGAACGTGCGTGATTGTGACAAGTGACAAGTGCAAGAAGTTTCGACCGCAGACTCAGACAACTGTCAAGCCGGAAAAGAGGACGCAAGGGGGTGGCCACCCCTTACCAGCTTTTTGCACCCAGACGGTGACAGATGCAAATCTAATCAGGACGTCGCGCCAACTGTTCTACTGAAGGTATTTTTCTTTTGGATTTTTAAGGTTCAAATAAGAAGCGATAAAGCGTACTTCGTCGGAACGGAACAGGTTCTTCCCGGGGGTTCGGGAGGTCATTAAAACTCAATGGCTCGTACAAACTCAAGGTGGGGGGACGGAGGGCCATAAATCCTTATCATCCCCGGGCAACAACACATTAAAAGTTCGCCCAGAGTCTGAGTGTGTGAGGGTTGATTCCGAACGGGGAACATAACCAGCTTTTATGGCCCCTCGTTCCGTTTCGGAATCGATACCAACGGCGAGGCGGCCCCGGCCCTGTCCCAGGCGGGCACCACATATTTCGCACTCTCATCTTTCACACCACAGCCCGGACTGGTGTTTGTGGAACCGACTCGGCACCGTACAGAAGGCAAAGTTTTTTGGCCAATGTTGGTGGCGCAAAAAGCGTGACTGTTTTTGTGCGAGCGCGGCACACGGTACGACGACCAGTACGTGACGCGAAACTGTTATACCGGCCCGACCGGGTTGGGAGTTCGAACGGGAAGAGCGTTGGTTCTTGTTGGAGTTGGGAAATTATGGGTTCCTATAGGATTTATGGCGCTTTTAATGTGAATTTTGCTATCGCTTTTCTGATTGGATATATAATGATTATTGGATAATCTAAATATACTTTCAAGCAGGTGTCAATTCCTGTTGGAAATTTCGTATAACAGTAAAAGCGCCTAAAGGTAAAATAACATCAACTGAAAAATGCTGCCTCCAGTTGACCGTTGCCGGAAGGGAAACGTGTTTAGGGTGGCCTTTTTCCGGTACATGGAATTACGTGAGAAATAATTTGAATAGATTTACGGGGAACCAGAAGAAAAAAAAAACAAAATAACGTGCAAAAAATATTTTAAACAGTCAGTCTGTTCGTGGTTAGATTCTAGTTAGTATATACACGGAGAAAAAAGAGTTCCCAAAATCGTGAACAAGCGTTCATGAAAATGGGAACCACGAACAAAGTGTTCAAATCCCATGGTACGATTTTGAAAAACGTTATATCTCGAATTTTTTATAGTTTTAATTTCTTTAAACTCTCATAATTTTGGTATTTTTGCCAATTTTAGTAAGAAAAAAATAAAAATAAGTTGTCTAAGTATTCATTTTTAGAATAAACATTGCGATATATAAAAAACAGTTTTGTAACTTTTATAAATAAGAAGACCTGGTATAATATTCAAGTATGAAAAAAATCTTAAAAACTGTTTTTCACAGCTTTGTATCTAATAAGTTCAAACCGTTTATAGCAGTTTTCTTAGGAACACCCTGCTTTCAAAGCATTTATATTTTATCGAGCAATAATTTGCAGAATATTGAAGTTCCAGCTGAATAAAAAAATGTGACTATATAATCAATTATAATGTGATACTTCTAAATAATAGTAAGCAAACAATTTTCGAAAAAAGGATTTAATTTAATTGTGCACATTTCGAATTAATATTATGCAATCATAAAAAAAACCCTGGGCTTTGTCATAATGAGTGTCATAGGTTTGATGCTTGTTTGGCAAAGAGTATGATTTGATTCGATGTGGAATTAAAATCGAAGTGTTCAGTATATTGCTGAAGCTTCCATTTTTACACATGGACACCACTTCATGCTGCGAGAACCCACTTTGGCGCAGTCTCAGGGCTTAATCGATGGCCGGTAAGCTGTCATCGAGACAAGGAGGTTCTCCGATAGTGGAAATATCACATTTGTACAATGAACCGCTACATATGTGATTTTTCCCTATCTTAATGTGGGTGTCAGGTTAGGATGCGGGTTTTTGAAAATTTAGTTTTTGTAGAATTTAGGATTTTAACTATAAATATCATCTTTTAATACTTTGCCTTTAGTTATTTAGGGACAAAATTAGTAACAGTGAATTTAGTAATTCTATCAGAATCGGTGATTTTCATTCAAGTAGCATAAAACCATTCTGATTTGTCAAAATTTCCATAACGTCTCGATCAATCAATAGTGAAATGATATCGGACTAAATTCGTTGATCTGTTGAACTAACGGTTATCGGATTATGATTGTATCGACCATTGTTGCGAATCGAGGATCTACTGGAATTCTGACGATCAAATGGTCGTCTCTTTTTCAATTAGCCACTTGGAAAATATGAACTGTTATTCATTTTTTTTTGTTTTTGTTTTTTTTTAAAGAAGCCAGACAGGTTTGAAAAGAAACGTACTAGAATTTCGAGGATTTGAGATAAGAGTAGCTTTCAGATAGGTTACTTTAAATCTTGTACAATTCAAGTTAGGTAGTTATCCGCAATTGAATATTTGGACTTAAGTGAATAATTGAACATTTTGGACTTATGAATAACACACAACTGTGCATTTATTCTAGAGTCAGATCCATATATATATATATATATATATATATATATATATATATATATATATATATATATATATATATATATATATATATATTATATATATATATATATATATATATATATATATATATATATATATATATATATATATATATATATATATATATATATATATATATATATATATATATATATATATATATATATATATATATATCTATATATATATATATATATATATATATATATATATATATATATATATATATATATATATATATATATATATATATATATATATATATATATATATATATATATATATATATATATATTTATATATCTATATATATATATATATATATATATTATGCAATCATAAAAAAAACAAGCGTGACGTCACAGTCTCGCAAACCCCCCCTCCCCCTTCGTTACATCTTGTCACACCTACGGTAAACCCCCCCTCCCCCCCTAAGAGCGTACGTACTTTATGGATGACGCCTATCTCTTAAGATCACTAGCGTGCACAGGGTGGGGCAACATGGGGCAACTGCCCCACCATCCTCAGAAATTTGTTCTAAATTTGGTCAGGGGGTGTCCACAAATTACGTATTTTTCAAAACGTCCATATTATTGCCCCACCTTCCTCAAAGAGCTGGGCACGCTAGTGCTTAAGATTTTACAATATTTTCATTATTTTTTTTTGTCAACCAAGGGACCATCCATAAACCACGTGGATTTTTTTTTGCAATTTCAAAGCCCCCCCCCTCTCCTAAAAATAAGATCAATATGGAGACTTTTATGAAAAATTGTCTGGAGTGATCAGCTTAAAAAAAATAAAAAATAAATTATTTGTTTTTTTTTTTAGTAGAGACATATTCCATCAAATTTCCTTAAGCTATTTGCAACATCTTAGGTTATTTTCATTAATAAAAATTAGTGCAAAAAATTAGAAAATTTTGCAAAGTTTAATTTTTTTAACATTGAAAATCTACAGGCTAATGCCTCAAGAAATTCATTTTCATTTATTCGGATTCTTTGTGAGGCTTATTTTAGTAACTAATTTTTTTCAACCATTCAAAAAAAAAATTATGGTTGCTTTTCTTTTAAGAAATCTATTTAAAATTAAATAAAAAATAATAAGAAATCTAAATGTTATACCTAAAAGTAGTTGTAACTTGAAAGGGCACATTTTTGAAGAAAAAAATGTGAAAAACTTTTCGATTGCAAATTTAATTTTGCTTCAAAAATGATTTTTAATATTTTTTTGTTCAGGTTTTCAATATTTTCCAAAAAACACACGATTTCTTTAAAAATTCATAACACTTATACCAGATTTTGCACCATTACTTACTATGGCTCAGAAGATATAAAAAAATCGAAAATTAAAAAGGCATGTTTTGGGAATTCACCTTTAGTGGCCGATGCAAATATTTAAAAAAGGCAACAAAAGGGCTAACAAATTGAAATAACAAGCCATAATTTCAACATTTGAATAAAACAAGTGTTTTAACCCTTTCAGGCCTGAATTTTCAAAAAGATATTTTTTTAGTCAATGAAGGGAAAATGATTCTTATGCATACCATACCAATCAGCTTAGAACACCATACGCGGTGCCCGTGCTGTATCAAGAAGGTTGTTCCATGTTGCTCGGTTCTGGGCTGCAGCTCGCCAGTCTCCTAGGTTGCAGATCTTTCTTAGGTCCGCCTCGATCTGATTTCCCCATCGTGCACGCTGTGCTCCTGCTCTTCGGCCTGTGCCGCCATCCGGTCGCGCGCGGTCAAAGAGCATCCTGACAGGATGGTCTTCGTCCATCCTCGCGACATGGCCGGCCCACCTGAGCCTCCCGATTCTCGCCAGGGTGACGATGGTCGGTTCTCCCAGCAGCGCGTGCAGTTCGTGGTTCATGCGCCTTCGCCACTCGTTCTGAGCTGTACGTACTCCACCGTAGATCGTTCGCAGCACCTTCCGTTCGAAAACTCCAAGGGCTCGTTCGTCCTCTTGCCGCAGCGTCCAGGTCTCGTGGCCATAGAGGGCAACCGGTCTAATCAGTGTCTTGTACAGGGTCAGCTTCGTGGCGCGTTGCACTCGATCAGATGTCAAGGTTTTCCGTAATCCAAAGTAAGCGCGATTCGCGGAGTGGATACGAGTCCGGATCTCTAAGCTGGTGTCGTTGTCGGCCGTTACCAGCGATCCCAAGTACACGAATTCGCTCACCTCCTCCAGCACATCGCCATCCACAGCTAAAGGGGTGAGTCTTGGGGGGTCAACGTCCTTTGAGCCCCTCCCTTTCATGTACTTTGTTTTCGTCGTATTCATGGCCAATCCAATTCGTCTTGCTTGCGTCTTTAAGGCGGTGTAAACCCTTTTTACCGTCTCTAGGTCTCTCGCTATAATATCAATGTCGTCCGCATAAGCAAGAAGTTGGACTGTCCTGTTGCAAATCGTGCCTCTCGTGTCTATACCCGCTCTTCGCACAACTCCCTCAAGTCCGATGTTAAACAGTGCATTGGATAAGCCGTCACCTTGTCGTAACCCTTGCTGCGATTGGAAGGGTTCCGCTAGCTCCCCTGCCACTCGCACGTGACACATCACACGATCCAAGGTAGCCTTGATCAGCCGAGTCAGTTTGTCCGGAAATCCGTTCTCGTGCATGATCTGCCATAGCTGTTCGCGGTCGACTGTATCGTACGCTGCCTTGAAATCGATGAAGATGTGATGTGTGGGCACGTTGTACTCACGGCATTTCTCGAGGATCTGCCGGAGCGAGAAAATTTGGTCCGTGGTGGCCCGAGCGCCAGTAAACCCCGCTTGATAGGGGCCCACGAACCTCCGTGCGTACGGTGTCAGCAGACGGCAGAGGATCTGGGAGAGGATTTTATAGGCCGCGTTGATAAGCGTGATGCCGCGGTAGTTGCCGCAGTCCAGCTTATCGCCCTTTTTGTAGATGGGACACACGACACCATCCATCCATTCTTCTGGTAGTTTCTCCTCCCTCCAGATCTTAGAAATCACCAAGTGGATCGCCCTCGCCAACTGCTCTCCTCCATATTTGAAGAGCTCACCGGGTAACCGATCTTTACCGGCGGCCCTGTTGTTCTTCAGCTGCCTGATCTCCTTCTTCACCGTCTCCAGATCAGGTGCCGGGAACTGTTGGTCAGCAGCGGGCGGTCCAAGTTGGGCTTCAAAGCCGTCTCCATGCGCTACATCGCCGTTGAGGTGCTCGTTGAAGAACTGCTGCCACCTGTTCAACACCTCGCCTTTGTCCATAAGAAGGTTTCCCTCGGCGTCCCGACAAGTGTTGGCTTGCGGCGCATAGCCTTTGCGGGACCGGTTAACCTTCTCGTAGAACTTTCGCGTCTCGTTCTGCCGGAACAGCTGCTCCATTTCGGCGCGATCGCGATCTTCCAGCTGGCGCTTCTTGAGCTTGAAGACCGTTCTCTGCTGTTTCAGCGCTTGTTTGTATCTGGCCACGTTCTCATCAGTTGCAGCTCTCAGCTTCACCGCATAAGCTGCTTTCTTCTCGTCAAGTAGCCGCTGGCACTCCTCGTCGAACCAGCGCTGCTTTCCAACTCGGACCGTACTACCTAGCGCGGCTTCAGCGGCACTGCCGATGGCCGAGCAAATTCTGCTCCATCCATCGTTGAGCGAGGCAGCGCCGAGTTCCTCCTCCGTTGGCAGGCTCGCTTCCAGCTGCTGCACGTAGTGCTGAGCCGCAGCCGTGTCCTGCAGCCGCTCGGTGTTGAACGGCGGTGGGAGCCGGCTCCGTCGTCGGTGGTACGTCGTCGACAGTTTTGAGTGCATGCTTGCACCCACCAGGTAGTGGTCCGAGTGGATGTCCGCACCGCGGTACGTGCGGATGTTCCGTATGTCCGAGAAGAATCGGCCGTCGATGAGGACGTGGTCGATTTGTGTTTTTGTTCGTTGGTTAGGCGATGTCCAGGTGACTTTGTGGATGTCTTTCCGGGGGAAGAATGTGCTCCGTACCACCATACCGCGGGAGGCTGCGAAGTTGATGCACCGCTGGCCGTTGTCGTTGGTGACGGTGTGCAGGCTGTTCGGCCCGATCACCGGCTTGTACATCTCCTCCCTTCCTATGCGGGCGTTCATATCTCCGATGACGATCTTGACGTCCCTCTGCGGGCAGCTGTCGAACTTCTGCTCCAGCTTCGCGTAGAACGCTTCCTTCTCGGCATCGGATGATTCCTCGTGTGGGCAATGTACGTTGAAGATGTGATAGTTGAAGAAACGGCCTTTAATCCTCAACCTACACATCCGGTCGTCGATCGGCTCCCAATCTATCACACGACTCCGCATCTTGCCCAACACTATGAAGCCGGTTCCCAGCTTGTTTTCGGCTCCGCCGCTCTGGTACATGGTGAGCTCCAAAGCATCATCCTCCCACATCTTTGCTCCCTTCCAGCACATCTCCTGCAGTGCTACAACATCGAAGTTGCGGGGTTTGAGCTCGTTCAACAGAGCGTACTCATACCCATCGAAACGTAGCGATCTGCAGTTCCATGTTCCGAGTTTCCAATCGGTGTCCTTTTCGTGCCTAGGTCTATGCCGTTTGTTCCGGATCCTTATTCCTTCTTGATTGTTCGTAATACTTGAATTTTCGGTATGCAGCCGGATTGGGGCTGCGATACCTAGTCTCGGGGTGGGGCTGCCACCTTGAAGCTACCGAGACCCAGCTCCGGTTTTCTCTCGACACCGTAACGGGGGCCTTTCTCACGAGGCCTAACGGCATAGCTACACCCTCCGAAGAGGATGGAGCCCCCCTTCCCTGTCAGCATACTACCATAGTTCCCACCGGGGTTGGTTACCCGATCTCTCCAATGGTTACTAGTATCCCGGCTAGCGCCGCGGGGAGGCCAGGGTATCGGAGTTACTGGACAAGAGGCTAATGGACCGCTTGGTGGGTCTATTTTATTCCTGCGGTACTCGAAGTACCTATGGTACGCCATGTCCAGTCATTCGCCAACCATGATTCTTATGACCATACGAAAATTATAGGCTGGTTTTGGAAATTTTGACATTTGGGTCATATATGACCCATCAGGCTCGAAAGGGTTAAAATGCATTTTACATAATTTCAGATCCTTTGCAATCAATAGTTTTCAAAAAATGTAAACAAAATGTTTAGAGAAAAATACAATGTATTATATTAAAATTAGTTTCAATTAATTTGTTGAAATTTTCAAGTTTTCTATTTTTTTTTGTCCCCTGATTTTTGAGCCAGTTTTAGAGATATTTGCAAAGATCAAAAATCTCTGCTTAAGACCCAAAAAATTCAAAATTGTAGAGAACTACTCAAAAATAGTATTTGATTTTTTATAAAAGTTTGAATATTTTTTTTCATTTATTTTTTAAATGTAAAACCAAGTTTGCAATCGAAAACTACTCAAACGAAATTTTGAAAAAGTGCACCGGTTTCAAGTTATAGCCATATTATGGTGTCTTTTTCAAAAAGCTGAGAATTTGTTTGGAGAAAAAAAAATCCAATAAATTGAACAGTACAACAAACTAAGGATCATGACAAGACATAACATATTTTGCAAGTTAACTGCTTGAATTGCTGTCAATACAGAAATTCTTCACGAAAACAGCACGATTCGAACAAAAGTTCTCCGATCGGGCTCAAAATTTTCTGGAGGTTTCTAGGCCGAAATAATTAGACCCGTATTTTATTGTTTGGCCATTAGGGTGACCTACGCTGTGTTAGAGTGATCTGAAAAATGTGTTTGATGAAGAAATATTTAATTAAAAGTTTCTTATGATAAATTTCATATTTCGCAGGAAATCTACAATCAACTTGAAAGAAAATGATTGAATTGGTTAAAGCATATCATGGCTTATCACAACGGGTCTACCATAATGGTTAATTTATTATTTCTGAGACATTTTTATTGTTTCCCGATACAAGCAAACATATCTGAGAACGTAATTTTCTACCTTGTGCTCCAAGGCTACGTTTCGGAAGGGAATGTTTTTCTTCTGGTGGTGAATGTTTACAAGAAATATTTGATATTTTGATTGGATAAGCATAATCCTAACAGGATTGACTCAATAATTTCCCACAAGTCTCCATCTTCACCCAAAACCACATTCGTTGGAAACCCCAAACTCGCCATAATCCTTCCCAACAGCTCAGCTAAAATCGTGCGCGTTTGTGTGCCATGAAAAATAACTTCCAAAAGTGCCTCCAGGCTGTGTGCGATGCCACACACACGCACGCAAAAAAAGCTACTTAATATTAATGGCATGATTGCATAATGCGACAGTTTTAGAGTTTTCCCGAGCAGCAGCTTCCTTGTGGGCTGAGATCGCGTTGTCTGGGAAAAGCAACCTCGAGAAGCCTCGAGCAAAGGGTCGGAAAATGGGGGGAAAAACAAAACTTCATATTTTATCGCTCCTGACAGCCTGACAGCGAAAGTCTGTGCTCTGTACCTCGTGCTCTGTCGGGGATGCAGTTTCAGACGTTGGCGTGCTATCTTGGCATATTTTGCTTTGGTACAAATTAAGTCAAAATTGTCAATCTTAGATATTCTTTAAAAAATACTAAAAATCGTAAATTATGTTCTAAATCATAAGCATTTTTAGTCACAAATGTTGTTCTGTTTTAGAAATTATTTATTTTTGTTCACGAGACAAGATAGCACAACGGTGACAAGTTGCAGCTGCGACTCCTTCTTTTCATCGATGTGTGGGTGGAAAACTCCATTTTGCTATAGTGGGAAAGTTTCGCCACCAATCCCCAATGCAACGTGGGGAACGAGGAACAGAATAAATTTATGGTGTCGCGACTTTTCCGACCTTATTAGGGTGAGACAGAGGGTGGTGTTGCTGCACAAAAATGTCGCGATCTGTCACGGAGTTGGTTCCGAAATGGCGTTGAAAAGTGCCACCAAATTCGCTCCCGTGGCGGGGTCAATTGGGGCGTGACATTGTGGTGACACATGGCAGGTGACAAACTGGGGTGAGTTATGGAAGAGATTTCAATATTTTAAGATTTTCTGAAGATAGTGCAATCATAGATGAACGGAGGTCAATAATTTTTTTAAAAGTTTTAAAAAGTTAATCATAATAAAGGTATTAAAACAACGGAGAATATTGACAGATTTTAAGTCAGAAAAGCATGTAGCCTCTGTGATGTGTAAATTGACATCATTGTATGTGTAATTTCAACAATTTACTTAAATTGATGTAAAATAACATTGAAAATGTAATTCTCAACCATCCAAAATTCAATTTTTATTTGTTAATCTGCATGGATTAATATCAAGTCATTTTGCATCACACGTACATGACGAAATCCAGTCTGCAACCCGCTTAGATCACCATCTCCATGCGAATGCGAAATGGATTTATATCAAGTCATTTTGCTTCAAAATACCAAAATCATTTGATCGTTTGATCATTTGATCATTTGATCATTTGATCGTTTGATCATTTGATCGTTTGATCATTTGATCATTTGATCATTTGATCATTTGATCATTTGATCATTTGATCATTTGATCATTTGATCATTTGATCATTTGATCATTTGATCATTTGATCATTTGATCATTTGATCATTTGATCATTTGATCATTTGATCATTTGATCATTTGATCATTTGATCATTTGATCATTTGATCATTTGATCATTTGATCATTTGATCATTTGATCATTTGATCATTTGATCATTTGATCATTTGATCATTTGATCATTTGATCATTTGATCATTTGATCATTTGATCATTTGATCATTCGATCATTTGATCATTTGATCATTAGATCATTTGATCATTAGATCATTTGATCATTTGATCATTTGATCATTTGATCATTTGATCATTTGATCATTTGATCATTTGATCATTTGATCATTTGATCATTTGATCATTTTATCATTTTTTTTGTTTTTCAAAAAGTAAAAAATGTGAAACAGAAAAAGTTATAATTTCTTCCTGTCCCTATTTGATTCTGCAAAATCTTAATCACAAGCAGAAAAATTTCACGAAGATACCAAATCGATCAGAAAATGTCTACTCAAGATACAGATTTTCGAATATTTACAAGCTCATTTTGTGTTACAAATCCGGCAAATGGATGGAGACTTGTAAAGAAAACTTTATGATGCAAAAAGCCTTCTTGTGACTCAAGGAGAGTTACATAATATAAAATTCAAAATCTCGATCAAATTTGGATAATTCCAGAGAATTAAGACGATCTACAAGCGAATTGAGTAAATTTTATTTTTAAAATTCACGATACTTTTTTCGGCAATGACTCAACTTAACTTTATCCCTGCAATAATTTTAACTTGCTTGCATTTTAGTTTTTTTGTTAATTATATCTGCAATTGTATCACAAACATGTTTGTCCATTTGATATGCTTCGATAAACTAAAACAAAATTATGTTATCCAACTTGGTACTGAAATTGAAAATTGTTTTGATTTTATTTATTAAATTGATCAATAGTTATGCAAACTTCTATACTAATTGATTTATTAATAAGTGTAACCTAATAATCTGCATTTTTTTTTTGTTAAATTATTGATAGAATTTTAAAATTAATTTCCGGTTTTCATTTTCTATAAACATTTCAAAAATATACACATGCAACGTTCATCTTTTTATTTTTTTATCAACCATTTTCATCGCAAACCATCACAATGCTCAAGCCCGTCACTTGGCTCCGACCCCGCGGGATGTTTGGATTAGTTTTGATGGATGTTTGCCTCCGATTGTTGCTGACGGTTGAGTGATGGCGCGCAGAAGGACCTACCTCAATGGTCGTTCACTTCCGTTGGGAAGAAAAAAAAAACCGCATGAAAACCTCTGCTATAAAAATCCACTCACGTTTTACTCGACGATGCCAGGTACTTGGGCCCGGTCATCGCGAAAAGGAGCAGGGTAAAATGGCAATGATTTCAAAAGCTTGATTCGAAAATAATTTAAATTATTTTTTAAAAGAAATATTTGTTATCAAGATCTAAAAATATCATGAAACTTAGCTTTTTAGTTTGAAACTTTTCTAAATAACGACTTTTTCATGCAAATTACCCGAAAAGAAATCTCAAGAAGGTACTACGAATCACGTGGAAAAGCTCCCCGGGGCAATCATCGTCATTTATAATGGGCAATATGATACGTGATTTATGTCAACAGTTTCTCAGCCAAGGAAAATCGTCACTTGACCGACTTCTCGCTCGGGGTCTGACCCAGCAGTCATTATTTTTAAGTGCGATTTTTATCGTCTTCCAGGATTAGCCGAAACAGCACATACCAGATAAAACTGTTTGAAACAATCGCGAAAGAAAAACTTTTCAACTAGCTTGACGCGATGTCGCCGCGGCATGGTAAATTAAATTTTTCCCAAAGTGGCACTTTTGCGCGATTTTTTGTTTCTCCATTATCGACTCCGATCCAATCAGCATCAAATTGAGCATGAAAATCGAGGCCGATGGAGAAAAATAGTCAAGTGACAAGACATACACCAGGAAGCGCACTCGAAGCAGTTGGGAAGGAGTGGGTGTTTAAGGGGAAAAATGGCGCGCTAAATGATTGATAAGATCGAGGTCCCCCGCGCTGATTGGCAGCCAGCGAGTTGTCGTGATTGATTTCGGGATTGAGTGCTGTCGTGAAGTCGTGAAATTTTTTTTGCAAAAAAATAGAATTTCTGGTTCTAAAGCTTACAGTTATTATTCCATTCCATTCCAACTCACTTTGCGTGTCCATCTGGACTCTGGAGGAACAAAATGGCCTTCTTTTCATAAAAAAGCAATATTGATCCTTGCTCTGTAACTTGGATTTGACCCGCACTTTTCTCTCGCACTTTTGACAACAAAATTTCCAAAAACAACAACAACCGGCACTTGTTTATTTACATTTCCAGTCGCAGTTTCCACCAAATTGGACATTCGCACTTTAAAATTGCGATTGACAGGTGAGCAACATCGGCTCGCTTTGATCTTTTTTTTTTTTTTTTTTTGAGAAAAATAAATGGGAAATCCAAGCCAGTTTGACAAGTCGCAATTGGGTACTAAAGCCCTATGTAATTTTTTATGTACAACGGTAAAAAACACGATTAAAAACCATTTCTGATCACTTTTTTTCATTTTAATGCAAAAAAAAATATTGACAAGACAAATTTTTTTCGATGGATCAACTATGGTCCCCTTAGAACGAGCTGTCAAGTAGGAGCTTTTCTGTCAAGAAGGACCGCGAGGATAATTTTTCAAAATTGATTTAAAAATCCATTTTAAACTCTTTGTGGTCGTACAAAGGGTCAATGTACTCAGAAAAATAAGCTTTATCGTTGTAAACAATAATATCAGCAATCTAAGCTTCATTTTAGGACCCAATAGTGCGATCGATAGCAATATTTTAGTGCGAAGTTTAAGTTAGTTCTCACATTGCGCAATAGTGTCAATAGTAATATTTTTCGACAATCTCACAGTGAAAATTTTAATCACATTCAAAAATATGTGATAATATAGAATCTGAGAATGTTCACAAATTTTGTGTCCGAAATTATTTTCTAATATCTATGCCTCTAAAAATTTCTAAATTTACAGTTTTTATGTATAATTTTACTTATTTCTCAAAAATTGAACTAACATTTTGGAGGTTGAATAATACCTCTTTATTGTTGTAATTTTACCTCAATTTAGACTGAAAAAATGGCATTACACCAGAAGAGTTGTAAAATTACACATTTTTAGAGGTAAAATTACACATTTTTTCTGACATGAAAGATGTACCCCTTCCAAGATATAATATTACCTTGATTTTTTTACTGTGTGGACCCACTTTCACGTACACGGAGAAAAAACCGTTCCGAAAATCGTGAACAACGTACCACGAAACCGGGAACAACGTGATTTCTACGGTACGAAAACGTACCATGAACAATTTCCATGAACTAATTGCAAATCATGCACACTTGTTCACGCCGCTAAGCTTCTCCAATTTCATAGGGGATTTAAACTTTTTGGTATCGACGAGCTTTAAGCTTTCAAGCAATTTTACAGCGCCATCTGCATATCGTTTCATACTGTGAATGAAGCTTTCAACCTGACATCTAGCGGTGGGTTATGCAAGCTTTTAATTCGGAGCATTTGAAATTCATTGAAACCACAAACATATTGTAAACGAATTGTTTACTTTTATTAAAGAAAACAACAAAACAAAAGGATCTTTATTCATAAAAATAATGATAACGACATTGCATTTTATAAACTAAGCACTGTAAAATAATCACTGCACTTTAAATATAACTTTAACTCCGCTCTCCGCCTAAAATATCCTTGCAGCAACCCAGTTGGCACTTCCGGATAGAAATTGGTAAGGCTGCCGGCGGTTAGCTGCTCTCCACTGGTGTCGATGTCCTCAAAACAAAAACGTCTAACCTTTGTCACTTGGTTATCGGAATCAGTTCCGGCAGCCTCCTGTTTCAGCGGACCAACCACAACAAGGTGGTTTTCTCCTGTAAGAAAAAAAAAACCTTCAGAATCAAAACATCACAAAAAAGATAGAAAAAACTTACCAAAATCGAGATTCGTAACTTGTCCCGGAAAACCCGAGACCAATATTGGCCGATTCTCCAAAAACGGTCCATTTCAGCAAACGATTTGGGATAGAAATTTTTCGCGACTGCTTGATCGGACTTGTTTCGTTGGTTTGCGTTTTGCGATGACAACAATGGCGACTGAGCTTTTCAGGGGACCGTTCAGCGAAAACTCGACGCGGAAACAGAAGATCTTTCAAATATTACGGAACGCTTTAAAAATGCAAATAATTAATCAGATTAATTATTAATTATTAGTAAATACGTTAATCAATTAATTTGACAGTAACAGTTATTTTATTTATTAATCAACGAAATACATAAGTTAAAAATGATGAATAGGGTCCTAACAAGCTTTACGTAAATATAGAAAAAACTTATTTTATGGAGCACAGTGACACTTTATATTAACGTTTAAAACTAGGTGGAATTTGAAATTAATTTTAATAAAACCTACGGTCTTTCTTGAGCATCATTTTTGATAGCTTGTTCTATGGGACCACAGTTGATTTTTCGAACCATACACTCAAACCCCGATGGTTTAACACCAACTGATGTCAAACGAATGGGGTCACTTTTTAGTTTGACACCCCTTTTACACGGAGTTCACTCACACTATCAAACGTTTGTTTTGATAGTGTGCGTGAGCGCCGTGTAAAAAGTGACAGTTCGTCACTTTTTAGTTTGACAATGTCAATTTTTAATGTGCAACGGCATAAACACGATAAAAAAAACATTAAATTATCCCTTTTTTATTTTCAATGCAAAAAATATTTACAAGACAACATTTTACGATAAATCAACTATATTCCCATGGAACAAGCTGTAAAGTAGATTGCTTTCTGTCAAGAAGGGCCACGATGCTTTTTTTTAATTGAATTAAAAACCAATTTTAAATACATTGCCGATCTACAAAGGGTCATTGTTCTCAGAAAAATAAGCTTTATCGTTGAGAACAATAATATCAAAAATTATGCTTAATTTTAGGACCCAATTATCGCAAAACATTAGGACCAGATTTGAAACCAGATTGCTGGACTTAATTGGTCCTAAAATAAAGTTTTAGTAGGATCCTAAAGTGCTATGTTATTTTTATGCACAACAATAAAACAATTAAACTCCAGAGTTTTTTTGTTGAAAAGGACCTATAAGCTATTGTCTTTCATATGTTTATAGGACCTAATCAAAAAAAAAAACTCTAGAACTGTTTAAATAGCTGATTGATAAATTTCTAATAATTTGTGCGGAATTCAACTTCGCGGCTTTTTTTAAAAGATAGTAAATTACTTGACAGCTCGTTCCAAGTGAACATTAAAAAAGTGATCAGAAATGGTTTTTAAGCGTGTTTTTTACCGTTGTACATAAAAAATTACTTTGGGCTTTAGTACCCTATTAAGATTTTAGGTACTTTTACAACGAACGGATTCAGTTTACGTTAATGTTTCAATATTTTATATTATTTTTAATTAGTACAGAACTGATTCGTTATTTCGAATTTCCCTACTTCGAATGTCCGATAATTCGAACGTTTTCGATAAAAAAGCACTCAAACGTCAAAACCAGTTGCCAAACTCATGTGCCATTTTAACCCAACTATTCAACGATTTCCGGATTCGGATTTGCTCATTCGAATTCAGTTCCATCCGAATTAGCGAATCCGCGTTGTGTTTAAATTAAAATTAAATAATTCAAAATGAGAAAACTTTTTTTTTCTTTAAATGTGGATAGATCAACACAAACTTGATTGAACACGTCAAAATTCGTTCCACTACGCATGAGAACAAAAGACTGCGTTGCACTAGTGTGAGTGCATGAAATTTTAGAAAGCTCCCTAGGCCAACAACAATCCACAGGTAGGTGGCGCCACAAAACTATGTTATTGAAACAGGAAAGCTTTTTCAGACATAAGATTCAATTTGCGATTTCATGAACTATGTGCACGATATCATGTTTTTTTCTTCATGATATCATAAAAAAGTTCACGATTTCATGAACAGCGAAAGTATGCGATTACATGCACATTTGTTCACGAATTTCAGAACGGTTTTTTCTCCGTGTATACCTATCGACGCAAAAAACTGAATAAATATCTACGAAAACTATTTCCGGATCCAACTTCCGACCCATCGTTGAATAGATAATCGAAAGACCTTCCAAACGAGTAAAAAATCGAAGATCTGAAAACCCTGTCTCATTTTATAACCACTTAAGTGATATTAATGTACTTTTAAGATGCCGCATCCATCACCAAACCTATTTTGCCTTCCTCACTTCAATGAGGCTATAAAAACGCTCAGAAAATGAACTTCTTATTTTTACCTCCTAGAACCACCTTCATGAATACATATCGACTCAGAATCATGTTCTGAGCAAATGCCTGTGCGGGTGGTTGGATGTTGATCAAAATAATTGCACTTGATTATCTCGACACTGGCTGGGCCGATTTTGACCGTTTTGGTCTCATTTGGTCCGTTTTGGGGTCCCCTAAGTCACTATCTATGAATAATGATTTTTAGATAAGTACTTCAAAAGTTATGATAAAAAAACAAGAGACCTTTCCAACGCGTCCAAAACGTTGAAGATCTGACAACGCTATCAAAAGTTATGGCCTAGTGTGCTTGACGGATACAAAAAAGGAAGAAAATTGCAAAAGATTCGGCTGAGGCAGTAACGCTTTTATAGCATTTTTGTTTGCATGTATTCAGGCGCAATTGAATACAATCAGAAAGCTTTTTCAATTGATTTCAGGAGGAGGGCACACTGAGGTGAATTAAGTTAGTTTTTCAAAAATATTTAAAACCTTTAACAAATTGCAAAAAACATCTCTGTGACTCAAAATTTGCCTTTTTTTGGCCTCCTTAAACTCATACAAGTTAAAAAAACGGGTGTCGGAAATAATAAGATGGTGATAGTATCGACTTTTTTGATAAATAAACTTTGATTGTTGTTTGGTTGAGCGTTATATAGCGGAATTAAAAGGAACAACTCGTCTCTTTGTATTCATAGTAAACTTTGATTCTTTTTTTGCCAAAGCTTTAAAAACGCAATGATATGCAGCAATTCCCCACGAAAACAGCATGATTCGAAAAAAAAGTTCACCGATCGAGCTCATTTTTTTCTGGGGGATCCTTGGCCGAAATAATTAGACCCGTATTTTGTTGTTTGGCCATCAGGGTGACCTACGCCGTGTTAGGGTGGTCCAAAAAATTGCAATTTTCGTCGATTTTCGCAAAAACCACTTTTTTCAAAAAATCATATCTCCGCGCCATTTTATCCGATTTTAGCTGTCCTAGACGCAAAAGAAAGATGATTAGTTTGGCTATTTGGGAAAAATAGTAAGAAGTTTCAAAAATCTAGCTTAACATTTGAAAAGGTAGTATGAAAACTTAAAATGCTGTTTTGAAGGTCTCAGGACCAAAGAGCCTATGTCTGAAAATATTTTTATCGGATTCCTCGGAAAATTTCACATTATATACCAAAAAATGGCGAAGTTATGTTTTCGATACTCTGAGATACGATTTTTTGAAAATAAAAACTGGGTTTTTCGACGCGCCACGCGCAAAAATGGGAAAATGACGAAAACGGGAAAAAATCGACTTTTTTCACTAAAATTGCGATAACTTTAAAATTTCAGCGATGACCTATAGATGTTATGGTAGCAAAAGTTGCGTCTTTCAATTACAAAAATTTTGGTACTTTAACACGTATAGGTCATCGCCGAAATTTTAAAGTTATCGCAGTTTTAGTGAAAAAAGTCGATTTTTCCCCGTTTTCGTCATTTTCCCATTTTTGCGCGTGGCGCGTCGAAAAACCCAGTTTTTATTTTCAAAAAATGGTATCTCAGAGTATCGAAAACATAACTTTGCTTTTTTTTATATATAATGTGAAATTTTCCGAGGAATTCGATAAAAATATTTTCAGACATAGGCTCTTTGGTCCCGAGACCTTGAAAACAGCATTTTATGTTTTCATATAACCTTTTCAAATGTTAAGCTAGATTTTTGAAACTTCTTACTATTTTTCCCAAATAACCAAACTAATCACCTTTCTTTTGCGTCTAGGACAGCTAAAATCGGAAAAAATGGCGCGGAGATATGATTTTTAGAAAAAAGTGGTTTTTGCGAAAATCTACGAAAATTGCCATTTTTCGAACCACCCTAACACAGCGTAGGTCACCCTAATGGCCAAACAAAAAAAATACGGGTCTAATTATTTCGGCCAAGGATCCCCCAGAAAAATTTTGAGCCTGATCGGAGAACTTTTTTTTCGAATCATGCTGTTTTCGTGGGGAATTGCTGTATGAACCTCCGCAATGTCCAAACAAAAATAATATACCAAAATTCGAGGTGAAAAGTCATCGATTTTGATTGGACACTCAATAATATTTTAACTGAATGAATGTACATTAGGGAGACATTAAAAAAAATTACATCAGGGATACCCTCTGATTCGATTCCTTAGGCAAAAATAAGTATCTGTGCAAATTTTGAGCCAAATCGGTAAAGGTTAAGGGGTCGCTTTTTACCGTTGAAGTTTATGTGAGGAAAATCGCAAAAATTTATGCAGAAAAACATCGTTTTAATATTTTTCTGCCAGGTGGCGCGGGTCTCGCCTAAAATTTTCCAAGAGTGAGATTCTTGTAGGAAATTTAATTTCCTACAACTTTGTCGAAGGGTGCAAAACGATCCGAGTTGATCCTGATTTTTGATGATTTTTCTAGTAAAAAGTATTTTTTTTTGTACTTCTTATATACCCCTTATATTCTTTCAAGTATATAAGCCAATTTCTTTTCATCGCATTGCTAATAACTCATCAGGATCAACTCGGATCTTCTTGCACCCTTCGACAAAGTTGCAGGAAATTAAATTTCCTACAAGAATTGGACAATTTTGGGCGAGACCTGCGCCACCTGCTGCCAAAATCCTGAAGCGATGCTTTTCCTCATACATTTTAGCGATTTTCCCCATATAAACTTCAACGATAAAAAGCGACCCCTTAGCCTTAACCGATTTGACTCAAAATTGGCACAGTTAATTTTTACTGCCTAAAAAATCGATCCAGGGGGTATCTCTTCAGATTTCCCAAAATTTTCATTTTTTCTTGTCACCCTAATGTACATGGAAAAGAAAATCCGAATAAATATAAATTTAAAAAAATATACCAACAGTAGAATTATGAGACAAGATGAGATATGCCTCTGGACATTTCTTAACAAAAATGAGCGCAAATTTTAAATGACTCAATTTTTATAGCAATATGATCGTTACAAACAACTTTCTTAGTTATATTAAAAAATCTCTTACGTTGTTTCTCTTAACCTCAAAGGTGAGTCATACAACACACCCTAAATTACAACACACATCAAGAATCGAAAGTGAGATTGCGTGTGTACAAAAGTCCTTTCCCATTGTTTGATTTCACCGAAAACCCAAAAAAAACTTTGCTACATCTAATTGAGCCTCCAAACTTCCTTTATCCTACCACCATCCCCTACAATCCGACGGTAAATAGCCAAAGGTAATCGACCACGGTGATCCGGTGGAATTATATCACCCCACCTGTCCTCACCCGATGGTCCCAACCCAAAGCCGGAACGAATCATTCGGTAATCCGTCTGTTGTGTGTGTGTGCACCATTTTGGTAGGGTTCGGAATGAGTTAAAAGATAAAGCTAATTAATTCCCGAAACGTAAAAAGGAAAGAAAGAGAGAAATTTCCGTGGAAAACTTTGGCACTCACGAACAATTAGGCTTCGAGAAAAAGAGGGTGAGGGAAATTCTCCCCAGATAAGGAGTTACTGTAAGAAAATGGAAATGGCTTTCGGTTGTTCCGGACTCGTCTGCGACGGGGGCCCCCAAGATTTATGGGATTACTCAGCCGTGTGGACACTTCTTGGAGCGCCAACTTGGATGGGGGATGAATTAAATGAAGTGGAGCATTTCCGGTGGGCGGTGGCGACGGCAGCCGGACCAGACTACAATATTTATTATCTCTGAGTCTGTGTGTGTGTTTATTTTGCGCGCGCAGTGAAATGCAACACACGCCCCTCCAGGAACTTGGTGGAAGGAGTCATGTTTACGATAACTGCTCCACCAGACTAGGAAAGAGTAATGAGAGGTGACCGGATGGCTGTAGCGAAAAGGGTCAGTTGAAAAATTGCACCCGGGGAGATTGAAAACCCTTTAATTATTCAAATGATGGGAAGTTGCGATTGGAGAAAAAAAAAATGTTAAAGTCTTTCTAGCGATTTTATTTTTAGGCAAATTTTAACGTGACATACTTTATGGAGCACTCCTCATGTTATTTATCTAACATTCAAGAGAACAACTCCCCGATTTCCAATTCATTCTGATTAGTCACACAAATCGATAAATAGTTGATAAACCTTACCCCCTACTACTGAAACTAGGCTAACAACCCAGACTCACTCCCTCCCAAAACCCCCTTCTCAGCCCAAAAAGCAAACTTTGGACAATCGGAACCTGCCGTAGCTAATGGCACAACAAACTCTCGGACACAATCGCGTGTGTCGGTGACACCTTTTTGTATTGTGTGTCTCGCCGTCAGAATAAACACGACCCAAACTTTGTAGCCAGGAGTCAGTCAGTCAGTCACCAATCCACCCACAAAAGTCAAAAAGGGAAAGTTTTTACGACCTGTCGGGTGACCCCTCCCTGAACAAAACAAAAGTTTGGGCGCCGCCAGGACGAATTCCTCGGGGGGAAAACCCCAGCCGGTGTCGCCACAAATCTTCTTTTTATTGAAGAATTCGACGACGTTTTTTCCGCTAGGCTCGCTGTTGTTCCAGCGGTGTTCGGAATGACAGCCCCCATACAGTTTGAGCAGTTTTTAGGGAAAAATCGCGTTTATGATGAAAAATCAAGCATTTTCCGAAAAGTGGGGTATTGCAAAGTGTGGCAATTTCGCTAACGATCATAATGCGTGGTGATTTGTAGTGATTAATTGTGACTGGTATTTTATTTAAACGATTTTTCTAAAAAGATGATCGATATTTTGGATAACTTGAGTTAAATGTTGCAAAAGTTAGAAGTAATGATGAAATATAATAAAAAAGTGTTTAAACTTTACTTTTCTTCCCGTTTGACCAAAATATTGACCTTAAGAGTGCATTTTGGTGATTTTTTGGAAGTTTTCGGAAAAATTCGAAAAACTGGCAATTTTTTGAGAAAATTCTTGTAATTATGCTGTCATATGACACTAATAGTTTGTTCTAGCTATAATACACACATAAGGAGCATTATCAATCAAATAAAGCTTATTTAAATCAATTTTTCAAAAGATCTTTTTGGTAAATTTGAGGAAAAAACATGAAAAACTAACTCAGCCCCTATGATTTATACTGCTGAGTTAATTTTTCATGTTTTTTCCTCAAATTTACCAAAAAGATCTTTTGAAAAATTGATTTAAATATGATTTATTTGATTGATAATGCTCATTATGTGTGTATTATTGATAGAACAAACTATTAGAGTCATATTACAGCATGATTACAATAATTTTCTCAAAAAATTGCCAGTTATTCGAATTTTTCCAAAAAAATCCAAAAAATCACCAAAATGCATTTTTAAGGTCAATATTTTGGTCAAAGGGGAAGAAAAGTAAAGTTTAAACACTTTTACATAACATTTCATCATTACTTTTAACTTTTGCAACATTTAACTCAAGTTATCCAAAATATCGATCATCTTTTTAGAAAAATCGTTTAAATAAAATACCAGTCACAATTAATCACTACAAATCACCACGCATTATGATCGTTAGCGAAATTGCCACACTTTGCAATACCCCACTTTTCTGAAAATGCTTGATTTTTCATCATAAACGCGATTTTTTCCTAAAAACTGCTCAAACTGTATGGGGGCTGTCATTCCGAACACCGCTGGAACAACAGCGAACCTAGCGGAAAAAACGTCGTCGAATTCTTCAATTGCATTTCAAGATTTTTCGATTGCGAAGGCTCCTGATGAGGAGGGATTAACTTTTTGATGTGTGTGTCCGACGGAGCTGACAGTTGGTGGGGAGGAGGAGGAGTAGAGGGACATAAAACATGAAGTCGTGGAACACGCTGGACTCGGGAGTGGGAATTGGAATCCAATTTGAGAATTCGATTTGATCCTGAGGGTGGGAGAATTTGACAGCAAAAAAAGAAACATTATTTTCCCTTTTGGGCACATGTGTTTGGTGGTTTGGAAGGGGAAAAGGTAATCAAACTTTCCTATATATCATTGTCGATTAGCTTTCAGGAGGGGAACAACACATGTGCAAGAGAATGTAATGTTTATATCTGTTGGATTTTGGAGTGAGTGTGGGCTACTACAAAGTTTATTCGGGAAAATCGATACAATACCTAAAACTGAATTATTATATACTTTTGAATAAATTCGATTATATTTATCTTCTATTATTTTTGTTGTTGAAATGTTTGTAAATATATTTGTTTGGATCTTGTTTTGTTGATTTCCTTAATCCTTGATAAATAAACTGTTAAATCTCGTAGAAATTCTTAAGGTATTTTATAAGCTAGTTTTCCTATTCTCCAGAGCTCGATTTTTAACAATTTCCAGATTACATTTAAATACCATTTATAAGCAACTCTATCAGAAATCATGTTTTTTGGATTTTTTTTGTATTTTGTATTTATTTGCCTATGAACGAAAAAATCAATTTGCGTCATTAATTCGCCCAGGTTCGCCCATACATACATAGTTTTCATAAAAAAATATTCTAGAAACTATTTTTATCTTGAGGACAGAATTCTTGAATAATTTGTGTGTCTTCGTTGTTGTTGTTGGACAACGCGGGAAAAAATAGGTAATACACACCAAAATATTTGTTAATTTCGTATTTTATCACAAAAAAAAACAATTTTAGCAAAAAACTTTTTTTAATGATATGTTTTTGGGATCAAAACAGACAACCTTTGAGTTATGACCCAGCTTGAATATTTAAAAAACTGAAGAAATTATCTGATAAAAATTTCACTTAATTTTAAAAAGCAAAATCGGATTCAAAATCAAAAAACTACTTAGCAGAATTGTTGATAAAGTAAACCGTTTTTGAAGTAAATCCACCTAATTTTTGTTTTAATTGTTGTCCGGGTTTTCTCAAGTCTGAAAGTTCAGAAAATTTTTATAATCAAGACAAGACGATAGGAAATATGAACTTTTTGACTATCACTATTTCTGTCAATTACAAACTGATGGGAAATTGAACGAGCTTTCCGTTAAAAATATTTCCGAGACTGAAAAATCAAGCCTGTCATATAAAAATTGCCAAAAACACCACAAAAAAAAAACTTAAAATTTTTTTTTTTTTACGATAGTTGGCTCCTACTGATCATTTTTTGATCGGTTTCTAAAAATTTAGACGCTTAGACCTCTTTTCAAAAAAACTGTTTTAGTAAAGAAAACAATTGGATGGAAATTGAACCAAAAACTTAGCCTGTCAAAGATACTACACAGCTAAAAAAGTAGTAATCTAGCTGCGTGTAAAAGGCCTGGGTGTAAAATAAATATTGCATTATTTTATGCAATTTTATGTGATTTTACACCCTGAAATATGTAGCCCATCAGTATAGAAAAACCTACTTGACAAAAATGGCAAGATCATATATGCGTTTATCCTTACAGCTTTTCATCGGTCTGATGGCCGAGTGGGCTAAGGCGCCAGCCCTTACTGTTGGTGCTGGGTTTGAATCCCGACGGTTGCAACTTTTTTTTTGTGTTTGCAAAAATTGTACATGCAGTGTGTAATATTAGGTGTTTATTTTGACGAAGGTGATGTGCATGCTTTGGCATGCGATTTTACCATCGGATTTTTTGCTGTGTATTTAAGTTTATAGTTCTGATTTAGAGTGTGTATGGGTTTGACGTTTGTTGGGGGATACGAAAAGTTTGGTTATGCTGCTGCATTATCCTACGCACCAAGTCAATTTGTTGTCGGATTTTTTCCGGAAGAGATCCGGAAAAAATATTTGGCAACAACTTTGTTCCGGGTTGACGTTTGTGGAGGGTCCGAAAAGTATGGTTATGTCACTGCTTGCAAAAAACGATGCAAAAGCAATGTTTGTTTATGGTCTTTGTATTTTTGATCTGTATTCTAGAATCTGTCTGATTGATAGCTTGATTGCAAGTTTTTTTGTTGACCACGCCTTGCGTCCAAGCCGATAGCTAACAACAGTTTGTTAAGTTCTAATAACCCACATGCTCAATGTTTCAAACAAGGGCGTCTATGCGAAGTGATTTTGTACAATTTGTCTAAGGGTTCAGATATCATAACATAAGTTTCTTCGAATCTCGATTAACCTGTTCTGTTCTCCGACGAGGTCCATCAAATCTCAATTACTCCCATACTTACAATTCTTCTTCCATCAGTTTTCTAACCAATCTAGATGATCAGCACAGCGGCAACGGATCTCGCATCTCAAAACTAACCTAAACCTCATCATTTCGCATTTAAACTCCCGCTCCAAAATGACCTCCGTCAAGGACACCGCTTCGTTCTTCGTCAACGGCAGCTCCAACCAGTTCGATTTCGTGCTTGCGATGTATCCACAGGTCCTCAAGCTGTACGCGGGAAACAAGTGCAAAAAACCGGAAGAGTTGATCCGGCTAGACAACTGGTACCAGAACCAACTGCCCGCGCTGATCAAGAAGCGCGGCAAGGACGCCCACATGATCCACGACGAGCTGGTCCAGTGCATGAAGTGGAAGCAAACGAGGGGGAAGTTTTACCCGCAGTTGTCCTATCTGATCAAGGTCAATACACCGCGGGCGGTGATGGCCGAGACGAAGAAGGCGTTCAAGAAGCTGCCGAACTTGGAGTCAGCGATTACGGCGCTGTCCAACTTGAAGGGCGTCGGGACGACAATGGCTTCCGCACTGTTGGCGGCGGCCGCGCCGGAAACTGCGCCGTTTATGGCCGATGAGTGCCTGATGGCGATACCGGAGATTGAGGGCATTGACTACACGACCCGGGAGTACATGAACTTTGTCCAGCACATTCAGGCGACGACGGACCGGTTGAACGAGGAGGTGCACGGCCCGGTGAGTAGTTCCAAGAAGGGGGATGATGATGACAGCAGCAGCAGCAGCAGCGGTAGCAACGGCGATACGCCGAAGGTCGCGAAGAAGTGGTCCCCGCACAACGTCGAACTGGCCCTGTGGACGCACTACGTGGCGCGGGAGCTTCAACCGGACCTGCTCGATAACATGCCGGCGGCCGTCGCGGGTAGCAAAAATAGCTACTCGAGGAATCCCACGGCGATATCGGCTACCAACGGGTCGGGGAATAACAACGTGACTCCCGCTGCCACGACAACCGCTGAGGAACCTCCGTCCGACGAGAGCAACCTGGAAACGGAACTGGGCAAGAGCGGTGGTAGTGGAGCTACCTCGGACGCGTCAGATTCCAAGGACGCCGCTGTCGGCGTGGTCGTCAACAACAAGTACATCGACAGCTTGGACGAGGGCGAAGACTCGCTGGAGAAGCCCAGCACGACCACGGCCACGACGACGATCCGGAACAACAACAGCGACGAGGTGACCGCAGACAGTGGTGACTCGCAGAGCAGTGCGAAGCGGTCGACGCCGTTTGAGGATGAAGACGACGAGGAAGATGAGGAGGAGGAGGACGAGGAGGATGAAAGCTCCGTAGATGGCGCTCCGGACGCCAAGAAGGCCAAGCTGGACTAGTTGCGAGGGGGGTTCGGAAATCAAAATCAGTTAACATAATTAACGTCGAAGCTACCAGGAGAAGCGGTTGGTAGCGCACACTGAGAACAGACAGACACACACTGAGAAGAACGCAATGTACAAATTATGTTAAACTGATTGTAAGTGGAAAATCACGTAACTCTTAAGAGGGGAAAAGAGAAGTGGACACGGGAGGGAGAAGAAACTTTAATTGAGATGAATTGGAGGAGCGCGGCGGAGAAGACAGATATACAGCAAAATCCAGGAAATCCAGGAGATCCACTCGTGGAGAAATTTTATTAGTAAAAGTGTACGTGGGAAAGCGAGCGAGAAAGGTAAGGGAATGAACGAGATAGTGAGAACCGTGAGTGATTGCGACGTAGTGAGGAAGCTGTAGTATCATTAAGGCTAAAATTTATTTGACACTCTTCTAGCGAGATATCCAAGGCATGTACTACCACCCTATCTCGCTGTTAGGAAATACATCCAAACCATTTGGATCCGCTTCCACTTGAGATGTTTTCTGCATTTCTTCATTTTCCCCCTGCTACCACTTTTGAATTTTCCTCCTCTCCCCTTATTCTCATTTAGTGCTGAATTGGCGTGATTGGGTCAAGTGGAAAACTCTGCTTTTTAATTAGGTTTCCCTTCCCCTAGGGTGCCGCTTCGTCTTCTCTAATAAATGACCTTTCAATTTGGTTCAATTTATCCCGGGAAACGAACAGATAAAGGCTGTCAACTCAATTGAGCTCATACTTTTCATGACTTTGTCGTAGAATTGGCAGCAACTAAAATCAATTTGCGACTATTATCAGCTGTGAGATTGTTGCTACCAATTTTCAACAAAGAAAACATCTGAAATTGATAATATTATTTTTCTTGGTAGCCATCTCAATTTGCTACCAAAATCCATCGAAGGAGGTAATCTTGATTGATTTGCTACCAAAGACGAGAAGACGTTCTATCCTATTTACAAACAGTGATTCTAACTGTTAGAAGCTGGCCATTATGATTCGCTACCAAACGCCTTTAAAGAACCATTTCCTGTGTTGCTACCATTTTGAATTTCATGGTTCGCCTCTATTGGTAACCATATTTTACAGAATATCCTTCTTGATTAGATAAAAATTTCATGACTTAGATGTTCAAATATTCTTCATTTCCAATTTAAATCAAATTGCTACCAATATTAGTCCAATGAAGCAAATTTTCATCTTAAAAGCCTTCACAACTTGCTGCTGAAATCCGTCAAAGTGATTACCTCGGTATGTTATCAATTTGCTACCAATTATTACTATTTTTTTCCTATTTTGCGATTGAATAGTGAACATAAATTCATCAAAACCAGTAATCATAATTCGCTACCAAAACTATTCCAAGTAATCGTCATTTTCTTGCGTTATCTAACATAATTGGTAGCCACTTTGTACGGGATGTAGAAGAGCTTCTTTTCTTTTGAAGTCTTGAAGTTTCTCTGGCTGCCATCTGAAATTTAATTGCTACCATTTTCAAATTTATGACCGTTTGGTGGCTCTAGTACTAATATTTAATCGAGTAAAGATTATAACTGATTCTAACTTTTCATCATGGTAGCCTTTGCAATTTTCTATTAAATTCCACCAAAGAAAGCAAACTATATTTGCTACCAAATTGCGCCACAGTAATCAACACGATTTGCTACCAACCAATTCTAGTAGTCGTCTGGTTCTGCTACCGACAAGTGAAAATGTAAATTGGTACAAACTGATCGTTACGATTCACTAGGAAACATCATCCAAGTCCCGTTTTGTTGTCAGGATTGATTACCATTTGCTACCAATTTTCTCCTGTTTTTTTTACAAGTTTAATACCAAGCAATGACTTAGATTTTTGCGAATTTGTATCTGGCTGACCATTTGTTGAACGGCACGACTTTTAAGTGAATTTGAACTAATTTTAATTCGATTGAAAAGATGCTAATTTCCATATTTTTTTCTTTTTTTATTTGCTCACTTTTTGCTATCAACTAGCTTTCAGTGTCAGGCACGATTTGCTACCAAGTTCATCGGCCTTTTAAATAATTTTGAATTCGTTTCCGAATAGCAATTTAATTTACTTTGGTTACCAAAGTTCTATTGGTCATTCTTTTCTTTAGATTTGCTACCAATTTCAATTCACATATCGTAACAAATTGATATCAAAACATGGTTGTAACAAATTACTTGCAGTAGCATGTCGATTTTTTACTTAGTTTTTATTGACTGGCATGATTTTCTACAATTTTTCAACTATTATCACAATTTGCTACCAAATTTGATCTCATTGGTGTTCTCGCATTGGTTGTTTCGATTTACTTCCTATTTTCATAATAGCTAAACTACAATAACGATTCAACAGAACTGGTCACTTCGATTTGCAATCAATTTCAATTTTTATGACCGTCACAATTTACTACCAATTTTACCTCAATTAATCGCTACCAATTTGATCACTGTTGAATCGGTCGTCACAGTTTGCTACCAATCTTGAAAAAGTGTTATTAAATTGCTACCAACATTAACTTCAATGGCGATCATGATGTTTTACCTTTTTAAAAGTGTTTAGTGAGAAAGATTCATTTCAATATAGCATAAATTTTGGTATGCTACCCACTTGCTACCAATTTTCATCCAAGGTTTCGTCGGGGGCCTACAATTTTTCATATTCGAGTTTTTGCTATCATTTTTTAAATGCTCTTTCAGAATTTCGCTACCAAAAAGATGCTACATCAGTTCGATACCAAAACAATTCAATCTTGACATATTTTTTTCATTTGCTTCCAATTTGTTTGTCTCCAATTCGTCTAGCTACCAACCTCCTGCTACCAATTTTCATCTAAATTCCAATTTTCAATGGGTATAGGTTCCTCCTGATTTTCCTGTCATGCTACTTATGTTCATCATTATTCGATCATGACGATTTGCTTCCAATTTTCGTCAAAAAATATCGCTACCAAGTTTCCATATGAAAAAATATCATTGTTTTCCACTTTAAATTCGATTTTTACTTTATTTTGTTTCCAAATCACAACCAGGCCCAGCAAAGATGGGGCACATTCCAATTCATAAACAGATTTGTGCTTTTGTGTTTGATCAAATCAAAACGTAATCATTGTAAAACTAAACTCACACAAACACACACCTCTATACGCATATACACTCAGAGAAAAATAAAAAGTCAAGTCAAAAATATAAATGTTTTGGATGAAATTCAAAATTACTAAGTGTCGGTTTTAATTTCAGTTCCATGAAAGTTTAGGCAAAGAAAAAGCAAAGGAAATAGTTGTAGGCTTGCGAATGTGAAAGATTTTTTTCTTATTTTGTTTCGTTTGTAGGAATTTAGTGGTAAGCAGAAGAACTCTGATAGAAATTATTTATTACTATTATTAAAGTTAAACTTATTATTGCAAGCGCGAGCGCTGCTAATTATCACTCACAACCTAATCAAGAAAATTTAAACAAAAAATAAGTAACTTCTACCAACTAACGATACCGCCAATCGTATATTAAAGTGGAAGTCAGAGTAGTATTAGTTGACTGTTTTTAGTTTGCCGCGTAAGTTTAAAGTAAAACAGTAAGCATTATACGAAATCATGTTACAGAAATCAAGCAAGAGAGAAAGAGAGAGAGAATTTGAGATCAAACCAGCAACACTGGTTACTGACACACTCATACACCATCCCAGAAATCACATTTACAAACAAAAATGAATCAAATCGAATCCCCTCCTTGGTAGCAAAGTAAAATCCACTCAAAATAAACTAAACCTGAGTAAGAGAGAGAGAGAGAGACCGTGAGAAAGAGAGAGAACGCAGATTACAAGACAAACTTATACACTCACACACGTTACGAAATATATAGTAAAGAAAAACAAACAAAAACAAGCTAGCAACTAGTACTCCAAACAATAAGAAATCTGCAACATAAGAAAACAAAACAAAACAGAAACCACTAATAGCCTTTAAACATGAATAAGAAAAGAGGAAAATAAAACAAAACATACTTTAAAAAAACATGTAAAGATTAAGTAGAAAACACACACACAAACAAACACATACTGAGAATACATACCAGAAATTAAAGTAAACAACAACAACAAAAAATCAAGCGACAGCAACATAAACCAACTTTTCAGCCGTACTGAACTCGAGTACTATACAAACATTAATTGTAGTGCAAGGTTAAGGAGAAAAAGGAAAGGTACAGAAGAAGGAGAAGAAGAAGAAAATAAATCTGAAAGGAAAACAACTACAATTCTACTTTACAGAAGAAAAAAAATGAAAAACTAAATAAATAAGTAATTATGATACAAAATAAAAAATCGCTGTTTCTTTTCATGAAAGAAATTTTGCAGATTTTTTTTCAAAGTGAAAAGCAAACCTAAACATTCTCGCAGCATTTTCTCAATACATGAGGGGAAAATAGAAAAGGATTTTAAAATTTAAGTCATCCTGGATTGTTTTAATGTATTTTCAGATTGTCATAAATCAAGTGAAATGAGAAGTAACTTCAGCTTCAAGGTAAGTGAGTTATATTTATTAGAAAGTATTTAAACAACCGTGCATCCAAAAAGACTTTTTTAACCAAATCGTTAGAACTCATGTCTGTTCCCGGGAATGTTAATTTGATAAAACAATCATTTGGCAGAAACAATGTCAATTGATTTTATCACTGTAATTTAAATTTATCAGTCGCAATAAAATTTTTATTTGGTTTTTCAATACACAGTAATCCAGATCGCAAATTAAGCGTTAAAAAGATTTTCCGAAAAATTGTGAGCCCTTTTAAGACGATACAACCGATTTTCAATAGGAAAACCAAAACAATATAAACCATTTCAGCATTTCAAAGATTCCGAGATAATGATGGATTTTGCTTTATATGGCTATCAAGTATCTCTGGGCCAAGTTTCAGAAGGTTTGCTGATGTAGTTTTCGAGATACAGCCATTTTGAAATGTTATTTCCAACTTTTTATAAGAAAATGTATAAAATCAATACAATTTCAGCACTTTAAAGAATATGAATTATGAGATAATGATCGATCTTGCTTCACATGACTGTCAAGTATCTCTGGGTCATGTTTCAGATGGTTTTCTGATGTAGGTTTTGAGATACAGCCGCTTAAAGATGCTTTTGCCGATTTTTTCACTCCGATTATATAGATTTTCCAAGAATATTTCGGAAATAGCAATTAAAAATGGCTGTACCTCGAGAACTATATTAGCAAACCTTCTGAAACTTGGCCCAGAGTTTCTGGACAGTCATATTAAGCAAAATACATCATTATTTCGAAATGCATTTTATCTAAAGTGCTGAAATTGTTTTGGTTTCTTATTGAAAATCGGATGAATCATCTTAAAAGTGCTATGTCTCGAAAACCACATTAGCGAATGTTTTCATTTTTTGCTCAGAGATGCGTTATAGTGTAAGGCATCGATAGACATCAAAATCTCGGATTGCATTTTTTTGCCACAAATATCATATTTTTCGAAAATACTCAAATTTTCATAATTTGCATCATAGATAAAAAATTTGCAATCCAATATTTGGTATGCTCTTTCACTTTTATTACAGTTTTTTTAATTGCTCAAATTTTCACATAAAAACCGTATTTTTTTAAATTGCTAAAATATTCATAATTTGCAATATAAGTATTAAAATGGCTCAAGATGGTTGATTTTTCAGAACATGTTTTTTTTGGTTGCTTTTAGGTCCCTAAACAACTCCCCGAAATTTGGGAACGATTGGTTGCGTCTACAATTTGCGCATTGCATATCAATTTTGTATGGGAATAAGTATGGAAATACGTACTTTTTTTACATTTTGATATTTATCATTTATATTTCCACTGTTTTTTTTAAACCAACACAACAACGACGACGAAACCATTCGCTCTCAAATTTTAGGGGGTTGTTTTGAGGCCCAAAGGGCATAAACAAACTTTGTTCTAGATTGATTTGATCATTTTTTAAAATTTCCATATAACTGCGAGCCAATCTAATGAGTACACTATCGAACGATTTTAAGCTGAAGGAAATTTCAATAGAATACGTTATTTTGTGAAAATTTTAGTAATTCATTCTAAAACTCTAAAACAATGAGCAAGATTTCAAACCTTCAGTACCCATATTGCAAATTTTTAAAATTTGAGTTTGAATTTAAAAATAACCGGTATTTTGAAATAATTTTAGTATTTCATTTAATCACTCTAAAACAATGAAAATGCCTGCAAAATGTCAAATTGTTTGATATATATTGCCCAAACTGAAATTTACATAATTGGAGTACCTTCATCAAAAAATACGGTACTCTTATGAAAAATTGATTATTTATTACAAAATATGATAAAGTTAGAATTTTCGCAAAATAAGTTTATTGTTACTGAGTAGTTCTCTCAGATTTCGGTCATTCGGTTTTTTTTTGTATTTTTTAATCCGACTCAAACTTTTTTGGTGCCTTCGGTATGCCCAAAGAAGTCCATAAAATTTTCCATACAAATTTGGCAGCTGGCCATACAAAAATGATGTATGAAAATTCAAAAATCTGTATCTTTTGAAGCGATTTGGTGTCTTAGGCAAAGTTGTAGGTATGGATACGGACTACACTGGGGAAAAATGATGCACGGTAAAAAAATTTTTGGTGATTTTTTATTTAACTGTTTGTCACTAAAACTTGATTTGCAAAAAAAACACTATTTTTATTTTTTTTTTATTTTTTGATATGTTTAAGACGACATCAAATGCCAACTTTTCAGATATTTCCAGGATGTGCAAAAAATTTTGAGCGAGCTATGAATTTTTGAATCAATACTGATTTTTTCAAAAAATCGCAAAATTGTTCGCAAACATTTTTCAACTTCATTTTTTGATGTAAAATCAAATTTGCAATCAAAAAGTACTTCAAATTTTGATAAAGTGCACCGTTTTCAAGTTCAATCCATTTTTAGGTGACTTTTTTGAAAATAGTCGCAGTTTTTCATTTTTTTAAAAAGTGCACATGTTTGCACACTTTTGGAAAAAATATTTTTGAAAAGCTGAGAAAATTTTCTATATTTTGCGTTTTTTGAATTTGTTGATACGACCCTTAGTTGCTAAGATATTGCCATGCAAAGGTTTAATAACTGGAAAATTGATGTTTTCTAAGTCTCACCCAAACAACACACCATTTTCTAATGTCGATATCTCAGCAGCTAATGGTCCGATTTTCAATGTTAAAATATGAAACATTCGTGAAATTTTTCGATCTTTTCGAAAAAAATATTTTCAAAATTTTTAAACCAAGACTAACATTTCAAAAGGGCCAAACATTCAATATTACGCCCTTTTAAAATGTTAGTCTTGGTTTAAAAATTTTTAAAATATTTTTTTCGAAAAGATCGGAAAATTTCACGACTGTTTCATATTTTAGCATTGAAAATCGGACCATTAGTTGCTGAGATATCGACATTAGAAAATGGTGCGTTGTTTGGGTGAGACTTAGAAAACATCAATTTTCCTGTTTTTAAACCTTTGCATGGCAATATCTCAGCAACTAAGGGTCGTATCAACAAAGTTCAAAAAAGCAAAATATAGAGAATTTTCTCAGCTTTTCAAAAATATTTTTTTTTAAAGTGGGCAAACAAGTGCACTAATTTAAAAAAAATGAAAAACTGCGACTATTTTCAAAACAGTCACCTAAAAATGGATTTAACTTGAAAACGGTGCACTTTATCAAAATTTGACTGAAGCACTTTTTGATTGCAAATTTGATTTTACATCGAAAAATAAAGTTGAAAAATTTTTGCGACCAATTTTTCGATTTTTGGAAAAAATCAGTATTGATTCTAAAATTCATAGCTCGCTCAAAATTTTTTGCACATCCTGGAAATATCTGAAAAGTTGGCATTTGATGTCCTCTAAAACATATCAAAAAATAAAAAAAAACTAAAAATAGTGTTTTTTTCGCAAATCATGTTTTAGTGACAAAAAGTTAAATTAAAAATCACCAAAAAAAAATTTTACCGTGTATCATTTTTTTCCAGTGTAGTCCATATCCATACCTACAACTTTGCCGAAGACACCAAATCGATCATAAAATTGCTTCAAAAGATACAGATTTTTGATTTTTCATACATCATTTTTGAATGGCCAGCTGCCAAATTTGTATGGAAAATTATATGGACAAACTAATTATGCAAAATGGCTTCTTTGGGCATACCGAAGGCACAAAAAAGTTTCAGTCGGATAAAAAAATACAAAAAAAAATCGAATGACCGAAATCTAAAAGAACTGCTCAATTGTTAAAAATTCAATTTATACGAGAAATTAATGAATTAGACTTGCTGCATAAGCCAATCCACTCAACCCGACAATTAATAAATCATACAATAATTACGTGATGAGTTTTCCTACACGGCAAGCCACTAATGACTCATCATCGGAGTTATTTGAAAGGCACTCCACGATGCCATTACTCACAAATGGCTGCTCGCAAACATTGATAAATGAAACACCTCCTTGCGATGCCTTTCATTTGCGAGCATAAGCACCACATGATTTTTTTTTATACAACCAGAAGGCGGTCTAGTGCCGTTTGAATCGTATTCGCGAACGTTTGAGGGGGATTATGCTTCCGTGATTGCATTGAATCCGATTTCCCACACCCATCCATATGTGATGCCAATAGTGAGTGTGTGTTAGGGTGATCATTTGACGTTCCAAATTGTTAATGTCTTCAAATATCCTAAATGCATGCAATCCTTGTAAGGCATTTTAAGGTTTTAAATAAAACCTTATTCTAGGATCACCCTAATTCAGCATGTGTTGGAACGCGCATTTGTTATCACCAACTACAACCCTCCAACTCACAGAAGACAACGATAAATGAATGAATCTGCTTGCTTCCAGAAGGGAGACACAACTTCTACGGGAGCCGGGGAAGCATCGGTTATGTTGCTAGTACTACAACCACTATAGTGCTGCTTCGAGCCGGTATCATAACGTGGACCACACTTGTCCTTCCCCCCCCCTAGCACGATATCAAATGCATTGAATTTATTCCTTTTATGTGCGAAAACAGACGATAAAACCACCCAGGCAGCGAAACGAGTCCTTCATGCAAAGCCAATATTGGCACGGTTGATAGAAAAAAGTAATTTTACATGGCAATTGCTGTAATTTTTCTTTCTTTTAGATCTTTAATCTGGATTAAATTTTCGAATGAGAAATGTATATTCAAGTCTTTTTAGACAAAATGATAAATCAAAAAGTTGAATTGAAGGGATTAGCAAATGATTAGCATCTCTTATTTTACACAAATTTGCATGTAATGTTCAGTTTTTAATCAAAGTTGGATGCAAGGTTTGTTACCAAAAAAAATATATACAAAATGTAAAAAAAATTAGCATAGCATAGCATAGCATTGGTGTCTACCCGTAGCTGCTACTTCGTTATTGACCAGGACCCCCAAACATTGCTCCGTGGACCACAGATGAGAAGTAGGAACCAATCATCACCCCTTCGCAATTTTCAAAGGTCCCTATCGTGCTGATCAATACCGACGCCGGCCACGACCAGTGGTAAGACACGGGGAAGTGGATGGGAATGTTAGCCGATACTTGAGTGATGGGACCGCCAAATCGACTGCGTCTCCGACAAAGTATCACATGAGTTTTGAGGGGTTAGTAAGATGGGTATGAGGTCAGGATTCACTGTGGTAGGTGATGCGACCATGAGCAATTTGTTTATCGGTTGAAATTTTAAAAATCTTAGGCAGCCGGCTGCGGAAAGATACCTATCTAGGGATTAAAATATAGTATTAATTCGACCGCGATTCTCCAGAAATTCTCCGTCGGCGTGCCTTCCGATCAACGGTGATGTAGGAAGGGCTTCATTCATTAAAATTATTTTATATCATAAGCCTTAAAACATATCCGTCGACGTGCCTTCCGATCCTCGATGATATGGAAAGGACTTAATCCAGCAATACGACTTGCTTGTCTCAAAAAACAAAAATCGGATCGTTTCTATCGAAAACTATATAAAGAGAACAAAAATAAAATTCATCAGCCAACGAACGCGCGAACAAAAAATAAATGAAAAAAGAAGAAGAAGAAATCCAATCACCCCATGTACACAAATAGCGACACAAAAGAGACGGAAAATAACACGAAAAAAAAACAGGACTGCGCGTCCACACAGGCACCGCACTACTAATGCCATTATTTAATTATAATGACCAATCACCCCATGCACTCGAACAGCGACATAAAAGAGACGGAAAATAACACGAAAAAACAGCTGAGACAAAATTGAGACAAAATTGAGACAAAATTGAGACAAAATTGAGATAAAATTGAGACAAAATTGACAAAATTGACAAAATTGACAAAATTGACAAAATTGACAAAATTGACAAAATTGACAAAATTGACAAAATTGACAAAATTGACAAAATTTACAAAATTGACAAAATTGACAAAATTGACAAAATTGACAAAATTGACAAAATTGAGTCAAAATTGACAAAATTGACAAAATTGACAAAATTGACAAAATTGACAAAATTGACAAAATTGACAAAATTGACAAAATTGACAAAATTGACAAAATTGACAAAATTGACAAAATTGACAAAATTGACAAAATTGACAAAATTGACAAAATTGACAAAATTGACAAAATTGACAAAATTGACAAAATTGACAAAATTGACAAAATTGACAAAATTGACAAAATTGACAAAATTGACAAAATTGACAAAATTGACAAAATTGACAAAATTGACAAAATTGACAAAATTGACAAAATTGACAAAATTGACAAAATTGACAAAATTGACAAAATTGACAAAATTGACAAAATTGACAAAATTGACAAAATTGACAAAATTGACAAAATTGACAAAATTGACAAAATTGACATAATTGACAAAATTGACAAAATTAACAAAATTGACAAAATTGACAAAATTGACAAAATTGACAAAATTGACAAAATTGACAAAATTGACAAAATTGACAAAATTGACAAAATTGACAAAATTGACAAAATTGACAAAATTGACAAAATTGACAAAATTGACAAAATTGACAAAATTGACAAAATTGACAAAATTGACAAAATTGACAAAATTGACAAAATTGACAAAATTGACAAAATTGACAAAATTGACAAAATTGACAAAATTGACAAAATTGACAAAATTGACAAAATTGACAAAATTGACAAAATTGACAAAATTGACAAAATTGAGTCAAAATTGACAAAATTGACAAAATTGACAAAATTGACAAAATTGACAAAATTGAGTCAAAATTGACAAAATTGACAAAATTGACAAAATTGACAAAATTGACAAAATTGACAAAATTGACAAAATTGACAAAATTGACAAAATTGACAAAATTGACAAAATTGACAAAATTGACAAAATTGACAAAATTGACAAAATTGACAAAATTGACAAAATTGACAAAATTGACAAAATTGACAAAATTGACAAAATTGACAAAATTGACAAAATTGACAAAATTGACAAAATTGACAAAATTGACAAAATTGACAAAATTGACAAAATTGACAAAATTGACAAAATTGACAAAATTGACATAATTGACAAAATTGACAAAATTAACAAAATTGACAAAATTGACAAAATTGACAAAATTGACAAAATTGACAAAATTGACAAAATTGACAAAATTGACAAAATTGACAAAATTGACAAAATTGACAAAATTGACAAAATTGACAAAATTGACAAAATTGACAAAATTGACAAAATTGACAAAATTGACAAAATTGACAAAATTGACAAAATTGACAAAATTGACAAAATTGACAAAATTGACAAAATTGACAAAATTGACAAAATTGACAAAATTGACAAAATTGACAAAATTGACAAAATTGACAAAATTGACAAAATTGACAAAATTGAGTCAAAATTGACAAAATTGACAAAATTGACAAAATTGAGTCAAAATTGACAAAATTGACAAAATTGACAAAATTGACAAAATTGACAAAATTGACAAAATTGACAAAATTGACAAAATTGACAAAATTGACAAAATTGACAAAATTGACAAAATTGACAAAATTGACAAAATTGACAAAATTGACAAAATTGACAAAATTGACAAAATTCATATACAAAATGTAAAAAAAATTAAATAAAAATCAGAATAACTGAATATCGTAAATGAAACATTTCCAACGGTGCACATTGGCGAATATTTGTGCACCAGTCTACCGGGGGCGGCGCCGGAATGTATGCTTCCGCTTCCTGTCTTGTCCACTGGCGGCGGCGGCGCCGACCACGTTGTTCCCAGGACAAACAGCTCTACCTACAAGTGGGCTGGAAATTTGACACAACAAAGGCCTCCCTCCCGCCCTCCTGTTTGTATGAAAATTCATCAAAATGGGCTGTTGGCTTTGCTGGACGCCATCGAATGCTAATATCATCGGGACCGCCTCTTCAAAATGACAGAACAACGAGGTGTGACGGAGCGCGGAGCTTTTCGGTTGAGTGCCTTTTTCGAGCTATACGCTCAACTGGGAGCAAGGATAAAGTGTCCTCACGCTGGAGGGGGGCGGATCCCGGCCACGTGTGACAGAATTAATTACGCATGATGGGGCAGTTTGGACGTGTCAGGGGTAATCGACGTTTCGTTCACTTTTAACGCACTACAGTGACGCCTCTAAATCTATCTTTTCATTTAGTGTTTTAAAAATCATTCAGACCTTGAGTTATTCTCGTCACTTCAAGCCATAATTTTCCTCATCAAAAACGTTGAGGGTTTTTTAGGGAAGCCGCATTCCTTCCCTCTCGTCTGCCACATAAAATAATCAAATTAATGTTTATTGGGAAAACTGTGGAACTGTTTTGCATAGCTTTCGAATCATCTACCACTCTTTCCTTTCTATTACTGAGGCCAAACTGTGGTTTCCCAGCCAACCAACCAACCCAGCCAAGCAACATTGTTGCTTGTTTTCTGATGTTTCAAGTTTTTTCTCCATTAAATTTTATCATAACTTTGTAAGTGATACCCACAAAAAAAGGTCGACCCATCTGTTGGCGATGTGTAACTTTGGGATGGTTTCTTGTCAAATTTAGCATAAATTACAGTTCCCAGAACTCGATCTTTGCAGGAAACCTAATTGATACCAAAACTTCTAGCAACACTTTCGACAATTTTGCCCTCCCCCTCCATAATAGAGCAAGGTCCAACCCAAGGGTGACACATTTTCATTCCAGGGGAAAACCCAGAAATTTTAAATTCCACCCCCTCAATTACCACCACCCAAAGAAAATGGGGAAAATGAATTAATTCGTGCGGCGACGATGACGAAGCTGGCAAAACTGAAGGCCAGAAGAAAGTTGTGCCCTTTGAGGGAGGGGAGTGAAAATTAGTTTTTCCTTGCCACAGCAGACAAGGGTAGAGTAAGGTGAGGAGGGGGAGGATGTTTGTCATCTGCTTGCATGGGCTAACGTATTACTGCGGAAACTTTCCAGATGTGATTGAACTCGGGGGGCAAAGTAAAATTTGCTGAACCCAGGAAAAAGATTTCTCTGATAAATGACACGAACTTGGGATAAGGCATGTTTACAACCGAAGTTGGGAATTGTTTGGAAGGGTGAAGTTTGAAGCGATGGAATTGACAGTGGAATTACAAGTTAAAAATTGAAATTTTTAGCAAACTTACGACAGTGTTAAAGACAACAAGTTTTGTTTTGTATATTTGACAAGAGATTGTTGCTTTTTAATGTGTGTGTGTTTTTTTAAATTTTATTTTAATCATAACAAAACTATTGATTTCTAGCTTTCTTTCTTTTTTTTTTTTGATACCGGAAAGCTCGTCCAATTTCCCATAAGTTTGCGTTTGACAGCTTTTTGATTTATATCGTTTTTGTAAATATTTAGGTAATTAAATTTACTATCCTGGTTTCTACCACACTGAAAAAAAATATTCTATTTTCAGTTATAAACAATGTAATTAAGCTTTTAGCTGTAAGCCCTTACAGCCAATTGAAATGCTGTCAAAGGCAAACTTATGAGAAATTGGACGAGTTTTCCGGTTAAAATATTTACGAGACTGAGAAACCAAGTCTGTCATACACAGAAAAAAATATGCGAATTTACTCGTCACGGAAAAAATGAATCACATATAAACTCAGTTGATGTAAGCTTGAGATTCGACGTAAACGGTTGAATCACACGTAAAATCATGTTTTTACTTATAATTTGTTGCAATTTTACATCAAATTGCATTTAAATTTAAATGTTTAATGACGTGCAAAAGTGTTACATCATAAATGATGTAACATTCGGAAATATTTTTTTGTGTGTATAGAAATTGCCAAAAACCACCAAAAATCCCGTTTTTTCAACATTTTTATTTTTAAAACCGCTATATCTTCCCAAGGATTGACATAGGACAATGGTCAATATGGGATTTTATGTAAAATTGTCTGGAGAATCGATTCCCACTACCGGGTTTGAAAAGTTTTGACCACTTTTCAAAAAAACAGTTTTACAAAACGATTTTTCTATTTTTTTAGGAGAGACATACCATCCTGCATTTTGTCGTCTTTTGGAAACATTTTAGGCTATTTCCTGAAAAATTTTGAACGAAAAAAAATCGTGACATGACCTTTAAATTTAAGTTTCAGAATTAAAAATCAAAAAATCCCATAGATGTGGCGTGTATTTTTGTTTCAGTGTATTTTTTTAGAAAGCCCGTCCAATTTCCTACAAGTTTGTCTTTGACCACTTTGTGATACAACGCAACGGCTTCGAGATACAGTAATTTTTAAATTACAAAATACAAAAATATGTAAATACCTTACGCCCTTCTCAAATGTTGTTTTCGAGTACTATTGGCTCCATATACCGTAAACCGGGGTGACTTTGATAGGATTTCAATTTGTTTTTAGAATATTTTCCAACAGGTAAGGTTTTTCTCGAGATTATTATTTTTAAAACATGTACTGGGGTAGATTACACAAAGTCCATGTACTATTTCGGAAAAAAAGTTTTTTCAATAATGTTTAGAAAAATATTTACGTTAAAAATTCTTAGTTTTAATTCCGGGGTGACTTTGATAGTCATAGTTTTTCTTGTTAAAATCATATTTAAGATGTTCAAAATTTATTTGTACGTTGAATGTACCATCACTAAAGAAGCTGATATAGTTTTTGAGAAAAAAAATCAATGTTTATATTTAGTTAACTAAATGTATAAGCTTTTTAGCAAAATACATATAAATTTTAGGTAAAATTGTTAAAAAGTCGGAATTTTGCCTGAAATTTGTTAAAACTAGTTTTGTTTATAAAATTATCGATTTATATTGCATTTTATACTGAATTCAAAGCACGAATCACAAGTTTTCACATTTTACATGAAATTTGTTCAACTGAAATTGCATATAAATTTGGAGATTTTTTTTTAAATGTGTTTCAAAAATACATATTATTTATTATTTACAAACTTTTTTAACCTTCTCCTAGTGGAAAATTGTCCAAAGAATCCGAAAATGCATTCCATTTTCCGATTAAAAATCATGTTCATTGGGAAAATCATGACACTTTGAGAAGTTTAAAATAATGACTTTCATCAACATTTTCTTAACTATAGTTAACTAACTTTTAAAACTTGTCAAAATTTTATGAAAAGTTCTTCTTGAGGTACTTTGAACACTTCTCTACCACGGTCAGTATGTTTCTAAACCATTCCTTACGTATTTTAATTGTACTCTTCATTTTGCGGAAAAATCGCAAACCTATCAAAGTCACCCCGGCTATCAAAGTCACCCCGTTTTACGGTACACAAAAATGGCTTATATAGGCCTAGGATAACATGTCTACAAAGTTTCATTGAAATCGGAGAGGGTCGGGTACAAAAGTACCAGAACAATTCCTGATTTGAGCTGGAATTGCTCTAATAAAGAATACTAAGAAATTAAAAAAAAAACATAGCAGAACAAACAACAACTAGTTTTATTTCGTTCTTTTACATAAACAGAATAAAATATTCCCTTATTCTTGATACCAACAGGTATCATGACAAATGATGAATATTTCTATCAGATTCATTGGAAATTTAAATTATTTTTTTTTGAATAACTCAAATCAACTAATTCTGATTGGCAAATGGGAATGAGAAACTCTACTTGGATTGCAATAGAAAAAGGGTGCGGCCTATGTTCTGTTTAAAAATTATTGAGGCGTTCAGCAAAATAAAATTCATATATTAAAAACATGTTTCACAGGTAGGGGTAGCTTTCTCGTCGACGGCCAAGTAGGATGACGACGGGTAGGATGTTGAAACTGTTCCCTGTTATTTGGTGATGAGTTTAGCATAAATGATTCAATCTTAGGCAGCCGGCTGTGGAAAGATAGAACCGAAATTATATGTAATTGAAAAGTGAAATATTATACTCAGCGTAACAGTTAGACTTAAACGATTTATACTTTCAAATAATTATAAGATTAGTGACCAATTAATGACTGATGAGTTTTGATGTTATCTGAAGGACTTGAACAATCGCGTTGAAACAATATTTGACGCCTTGATTTGCGGGAAACAAATGGTCGAATTGAATGATAATTTATATTTTCTAACGCAACTTAGAACGAATCTTCCCATGAAACAATTGCAAATCATAGAACAAATAAACCCGGCTGTGATGTGTACAAATCCATGACTAACGAGAAAAACGATCGCGATATTCGAACTATACCATCTATCTGGGTAGAAAAAAATGCGTCTATAGAATAGAATAGACAAACATATAAGTCACCACAAAACGGACTGGCTCAGCAGTCATCGTGGCAACCAGAGCCAGCCGCACCTTCACACACACGCACGCCCTCGCCCGAAAAACACACAGATGACGATCGACGAAAATAAAATGCGAAAAAAACATGCGTTCCGACGGGTAGGTACCGTAAAACGGGATGACTTTGATAGGTTTGCGATTTTTCTGCAAAATGAAGAGTACAATTGAAATACTTACGGAATTGTTTAGAATCATACTGACCGTAGTAGAGAAGTGTTCAAAGTACCTCAAAAATAACTTTTCATAAAATTTTCAAAAGTTTAAACCATCCACATTAACGACCCCCGGGTCTTTTGTGGTCTCTATTGCAAGTTTCTGCTCGAACCTAGGAGTCCGAAGGCTTGAATGGGGAGAGCACCCAAACCTCTTTTTACTCCAAGGAACCTTCCACTCCAGTGTTTGAACTGACGACCTTTGGATTGCGAGTCCAACCGCCGCCAGCGATTCCACCGGAGTAGGCTTGGTTTGGTGTATTGTTTGTACTTATGGCATGGAGACGACTCCTGCACCTGGAATGACTTAACGGCCTAACAACCAAGGCCGGGACCGACATTTTACTTCCTCATCCGATGGAAGGTAAAGTTAGTTAGAAAATGTGAAAACTTGTGATTCGTGCTTCGATTTCAGTTTAAAATGCAATATAAATCGATAATTTTATAAACAAAACTAGTTTCAACAAATTACAGGCAAAATTCCGACTTTTTAACAATTTAACCTAAAATTTATATGTATTATATTAAAAAGCTTATAAACTTTGTTGACTAATTATTAACATTGATTATATTTTATTAAAAAATATATCAGCTACTTTAGTGAATGGTCACTCCGGAATTTAAACAATTTTTTTTAACGTAACTGTTTTTTTAAACACAATTGTAAAAACCTAAATAGTCCATGGACTTTGTGTGGCCTAACCCAGTTCATTTTTTAAAAATAATAATCTTGAGAAAAACCTAACCTGTTGAAACATATTCCAAAAACAAACTGAAATCCTATCAAAGTCACCCTGGGTTACGGTACCGCGAAACGGACTCTTAAACGTCCAACAACCCACCCTTTTTGGTTAAGCCGATCTAGAGATATGTTTTTTTTTTTAAGTTGGTTTTGCGAAAATTGTCAAAAAATGCAATGTTTTGACAACCCTGTTCTCATCTAAGTCTAATTTCTTTGGTCAAGAAACTCTCATGCGCCATTTGAGCCAAATCAGAGCACTTTTGATCTAGATTCTGCTGGTTTGACATGCTTTCGCTGCATTGCTAAACATTAAACTTTCCATTATATAAACATGTCCAATCGATTGAATCGATTGTTAATTATCGAAAAAAGAGGTGATACTTTCGAAAAATATGTACATTCATAGATTCATCGATGTTTCAAAAAATGTGGACGGTTGCATAGCTGTAATACTGTACACCATATTCTTTTTTAAGTCACCTTTTTTTAAACGATTCTCGATTTACGCAACTTTTTTTAAGTCATGACTTAAAAATAGAATGTCCATGACTTAAATTGAGAATATGACTTAAATTAAGACTATTTGGGATTTAGTAACTTTTCGTAGAATTTTCAAAATGTTTGAATTGTATTTTGTTATGAAATGTTTTTAAAACATTTTATCATGGTTTTGGAACACCTGGGATGTTCTAGTCCATCCGAAACTTCCGCAAATGTTGTGTAACAGGCTTACCAAAGAAACAACTAGAAACTTCAAGATTTTGACAACGGATCCTACCCAGACTGCTTCAGTGAGTGTGGTAAGCTACAGATCATTATTGTAACAACGTATTGGGATGATCTGGGTCATCCAAGAACTCCCTGGAGTTAAGATATGTGGGTCTACCGCCGTAACAAGCAAGAGGTTGACGATTTCTGACCCCAGAACATATCCGCATAGCTTCAGTGAGTATGGTAGACTAGTTTGCTGATGTGTTGGGATGTTCTGGGACATCCAAGGACTCCCTGGAGTTAAGATCTGTGGGTCTACCGCCGTAACAAGCAAGAGGTCGACGATTTTTGACCCCAGAACATATCCGCATAGCTCCAGTGAGTATGGTAGACTAGTTTGCTGATGTGTTGGGATGTTCTGGGACATCCAAAAACTCCCTGGAGTTAAGATCTGTGGGTCTACCACCGTAACAAGCAAGAGGTCGACGATTTTTGACCCCAGAACATATCCGCATAGCTTCAGTGAGTATGGTAGACTAGTTTGCTGATGTGTTGGGATGTTCTGGGACATCCAAGGACTCCCTGGAGTTAAGATCTGTGGGTCTACCGCCGTAACAAGCAAGAGGTCGACGATTTTTGACCCCGGAATATATCCGCATAGCTTCAGTGAGTATTGTAGACTAGTTTGATGATGTGTTGGGATGTTCTGGGACATCCAAGGACTCCCTGGAGTTAAGATCTGTGGGTCTACCGCCGTAACAAGCTAGAGGTCGATGGTTTTTGACCTTGGGACAAACCCGCATAACTTTAGTGAGTATGGTTGATTACTTTGCTAATGTATTGGACTGTGGGTCTTCCAAAAACTCCATTGAGTTATAACACGAGGGTCTATGGCTGTAACAAAAACTTTCTGGAACGAGATGTTCGCATAACATCAAAGAAGTCTATCAAACTCACTGCGGATATTTCCCAAGGTCAAAAACGTCGACCTCTTGCGTTTTACGTCGGTTGAACCACAGATCTTAACTCCAGGAAGCCCTTGGATGTTCCAGAACATCCCAACACATCACCAAACTAGTCTACCGTACCCACTGAAGCTATGCGGATATGTTCCGGGGTCAAAAACCGTCGACCTCTGACTTGTTACGGTGGTAGACCAACAGATCTTAACTCCAGGTAGTCCTTGGATGTCCCATAACATCCCAACACATCAGCAAACTAGTCTACCATACTCACTGAAGCTATGCGGATATGTTCCGGGGTCAAAAACCGTCGACCTCTAGCTTGTTACGGCGGTAGACCCACAGATCTTAACTCCAGGGAGTCCTTGGATGTCTCAAAACATCCCAACACATCAGCAAAGTAGTCTACCATACTCACTGAAGCTATGCGGATATATTCCGGGGTCAAATACCGTCAACTTCTTGCTTGTTACGGCGGTAGATTCACACATCTTAACTCTAGGAAGTCTTTGGATGACCCAGGACATCCAAACACATCCCAACATCCCAGCAAAGTAGTCTACCATACTAACTGAAGCTATGCGGATATGTTCCGGGGTCAAAAACCGTCGACTTCTTGCTTGTTACGGCGGTAGATTCACAGATCTTAACTCCAGGGAGTCCTTGGATGTCCCAGAACATCCCAACACATCAGCAAACTAGTCTACCATACTCACTGAAGCTATGCGGATATGTTCCGGGGTCAATAACCGTCGACCTCTTGCTTGTTACGGCGGTAGACCCACAGATCTTAACTCCAGGGAGTTCTTGGATGACCCAGATCATCCCAATACGTTGTTACAATAATGATCTGTAGCCTACCACACTCACTGAAGCAGTCTGGATAGGATCCGTTGTCAAAATCTTGAAGTTTCTACTTGTTTCTTTGGTAAGCCTGTTGCACAACATTTGCGGAAGTTTCGGATGGACTAGAACATCTCAGGTGTTCCAAAACCGTGATAAAATGTTTTTCTAACATTTCTTAACAACATACAATTGATACATTTTGAAAATTCTCCGAAAAGTTACGAAATCCCAAATATTCTTAATTCAAGTCATATTCTCAATTTAAGTCATGGAAATTCTTTTTTTAAACGATTCTCGATTTAAACACCCCCATTTCGTTGTGTAAATCAAGAATATGGTGTACAAAGCATTTTGTGATGCTTTTTGACAAAACATTGGAAATAATGGTTGAAATTTGAAGTTCAGTTGTTTGCTCTCCCTCGACATCGACCAAAAACGAGGGACAAAAACTATTAACAAAATTACAAGCAGCCTTATTGCTGTTTAACTAATTCTTTTTATCAATGATTTTATGCTTTTATTCAAAGATCGAATTCTGCAACATATAGAATTTACCGTTTTGTCTTCCACACTGAAAAAAGGCTATAAAATCACTCATAAAATGATCTTCTCAACTTAATACTCTACTGCCCAATTTTTTTTTCGATTTTTTGTTCTACGAAAAACTTTACTTCTCTTGTTTTATGTTTTTCTTGTTCCATTTTAAGGATTTTAACTTGCATTTATTTTGTTTAGTTTACGTTTGTTTTTGGTAGTATTTGGCCTATTCTACCACCTCATATCATTACATTTTGCATATCTATTTTTTCATGTTTTTACAGTCACTCTTAAATTTTTTGCTTGTTTTTCATTTTCTGCTTTAAAATGGCACCATTATCATTTAAATTGTAAACAAATGCGTAGAGGCATAGTCTGGGACACTAGAAAAATTACTGCATACTTCTTTTTACTAAAAATAAAGCAAATTTTAGTTAAAAAACACAGCCAAAGTTGAAATTTTAAAAACATTGACAAGTTCAGAGGTCTTCTTTGCAATGCTTTTTAAAGATCGAAAATCGGTTGATAAATTGATTTTTGGCGTTTTTTTTCAATCCAAGCCCGGCTAAAGGGGAGGTTGTGTTGTAGAGGGTTAAACAAGTCTCCAAAATAAATGTTTTTCGAATATCTCGGAACTTGATAATTTTTTGCTGGATTTGTTTAATTGACTCAGTTTGAGGTCTCGCTAGCCCCTATTCAAAATTATAAGGATTGGAGAAGTGCTTTAAAATTTGTTCACAAAAAATGACAGATACAATGAATGAAGACAGATTTTGTTGGTAATGCCAAAGACCTGGTCGCACATAATAATTTTGGCTACCGTCCAGACTCGATTATCCGGAAGGCCTTGGATGTAATCGCAAATATCAAATGTAATGAAATTAAACTCAAATTTAAAAGTCAAACTCGCCCTTTTAATTCTCTACCACACGCTGTGATTCCCAGCCGGAGATTATCCATTCCATCTCGGCTGCATTTTTTAAAGCAACATTTGTTCACATTCCCAGCCATTCCCGTCCGACCTTCATCCCAGCAGCAATTTGTCCGCACAATTAACTCATTTTCCGACACCCGAGGAAGGTTGGGAGCGAAAATCCTCCGGACCAGCCTCAACCGTGGCCAAAGCCAAGGCCCGAGAACCGGTTATCTTCATACCATTTCGCACTATCAGTTTTAATTGTCCCCTGATGGTTCCCTCTGTCTGTGTGCGCAAGTGCCTGTGTGTGTGCCGTTTTGCACCTCGTCGGCACCTCCGCGCACCAGGTGAGAATACAGGTGGCCGCCACAATGGTCCCAACTACGGCGTCGCCGGTCTCCGTCCGGTGGTCCTTGTGGGGAAGTGAGGTTTTCATAGGTCGGAAAGGGCGATTCTACTCACGTTCTACAACGCGATTTGCGGATTCTAGTTCGAGGCACGGAGGGAAATTTGCATACATTTTTTTCGACTCTCCTCACTCAGAATTTCCCTCCGTGCCGAGGTAAGATTCACCTCGTCCACGGAGCAGTATGTTTGTGGTTCATGCGAGTTCAACGAGCGGGGTTTGTCCTTTTCCGTGTTCAATTTTTTTTCCTTCCCTCCGGGGATGAGGTGAAAAGTGAGAAATGGGATTCTCGTCGCTATTGTGAATATAATTTTTCATCTTTTTTTTCCTTCCCCCCGTGTCCCAACCGTCTACCAAGCTTTCGTTCATTTATGGCGCGAGAAAAAAAAAGAAGCGAGCTTTTCCGGGGTTCAGGGAAAACGTGATTCGACCGACGACTCCAAGGCTTGCGGGCAAAACTATTATGCAAACTGTCCGGCGACGGTGAAAAATGGATTTTTTATTTAAAATATGAAGATTACTGGGAACTATTGGGTGAGCGAGCTTGTACGTTGCGGGGGGACGTGTCTGGGAGTTTGCGTTGATGGAGAGTGAATTTTTCATTATTTGGAATAAAATCCCCAGTCTGATGCAGTGAAGGTATTTTTTGTATTTTTTCATATTGAAGTGATCACTAGAAAATTTAATTAAAAATTGTTGGCAATGTCAGATTCAACGGAATTGGTTGAATCAGCTAAATTTAACTTTACAATTTCAGAGCTGAAAACCACCCTCGCAGTTTTGAGTTCATTTTAAAACTCCAAATGACTCCCAACCGATGACGCCCTGCCAGGACAAATTAAGGGCCCCCGAAAGTGTCGGCAATTCACCCGAAACTGGTTTTCCAAATGGCCGATTCTCAAAAGCCACCACCAATTGAAGAAAGACGCCCAAGTTGGCCATGAATGACGACTGACTGATGTCACCGCCGGGGGTGGTCGAAATAGCCTGCTGCGATGTCTGCGCCACCCCCACGCCTACTTGCGATAGTTGTTGTTCCTACAATTTTCGTTGGAAGGAGGCAAAAGTTTATCTTGTTTAGAGCAAAGCTACAAAACTTTGCCAACCAAAAATCCTGCGTCTGACGTGCAGTTCTGCGAGTTTGGGTTGGTCGTCGTCGGAAAATTCCCATGTTTAATCAGTGCCATTTAGGGGGAAGTTTATCCACTCCCTTTGTTGTCATGGAGTTGCTATCGTTGTTTCGGGAAATGCGTCTCCGATGAAACCCCCCACCGGATGTGGCGACCCACTGTGCTGTGCGGTGACATTTACGCTCAAGAGAAAGCTGCTTTTGTACTGTTCAAACTAGGGGAAACTTCTTTATTTTGGAAGTAATGTGATAAATGCACTCATTCGATGTTTTGCTGGTTAAGTTTCACGACAAGTTAAATTGGGATGAAATTTGCTACAATTAATCAAACTTTTTCTACCATTTTCAATTGATATCATTTGAAAAATATAACGACTGGATTGAAACTCGCATTCAAAACGAAACAACATCTGAAACAGAAACTATCCGAACCTGAACCTGCACCTGAACCTGAACCTGAACCTGAACCTGAACCTGAACTTGAACCTGAACCTGAACCTGAACCTGAACCTGAACCTGAACCTGAACCTGAACCTGAACCTGAACCTGAACCTGAACCTGAACCTGAACCTGAACCTGAACCTGAACCTGAACCTGAACCTGAACCTGAACCTGAACCTGAACCTGAACCTGAACCTGAACCTGAACCTGAACCTGAACCTGAACCTGAACCTGAACCTGAACCTGAACCTGAACCTGAACCTGAACCTGAACCTGAACCTGAACCTGAACCTGAACCTGAACCTGAACCTGAACCTGAACCTGAACCTGAACCTGAACCTGAACCTGAACCTGAACCTGAACCTGAACCTGAACCTGAACCTGAACCTGAACCTGAACCTGAACCTGAACCTGAACCTGAACCTGAACCTGAACCTGAACCTGAACCTGAACCTGAACCTGAACCTGAACCTGAACCTGAACCTGAACCTGAACCTGAACCTGAACCTGAACCTGAACCTGAACCTGAACCTGAACCTGAACCTGAACCTGAACCTGAACCTGAACCTGAACCTGAACCTGAACCTGAACCTGAACCTGAACCTGAACCTGAACCTGAACCTGAACCTGAACCTGAACCTGAACCTGAACCTGAACCTGAACCTGAACCTGAACCTGAACCTGAACCTGAACCTGAACCTGAACCTGAACCTGAACCTGAACCTGAACCTGAACCTGAACCTGAACCTGAACCTGAACCTGAACCTGAACCTGAACCTGAACCTGAACCTGAACCTGAACCTGAACCTGAACCTGAACCTGAACCTGGAACTGAACCTGAACCTGAACCTGAACCTGAACCTGAACCTGAACCTGAACCTGAACCTGAACCTGAACCTGAACCTGAACCTGAACTGAACCTGAACCTGAACCTGAACCTGAACCTGAACCTGAACCTGAACCTGAACCTGAACCTGAACCTGAACCTGAACCTGAACCTGAACCTGAACCTGAACCTGAACCTGAACCTGAACCTGAACCTGAACCTGAACCTGAACCTGAACCTGAACCTGAACCTGAACCTGAACCTGAACCTGAACCTGAACCTGAACCTGAACCTGAACCTGAACCTGAACCTGAACCTGAACCTGAACCTGAAAATAAAACTGATCGAAATATAAATGTTGAGGAATGCTCAGAACGTAGCTCGTTTACCCTAAACTTTCGGTAAACTACTAATGTTATGTTTGGTACGTGTGTGCAAATAGAATAAAACAAGCTTCAGTTGCCAAAGCACGATGCATGAGATATCCTTCGCTTTGCAAAAGTGTAATGTTACCGTAATTAAAATGTGTTGGTGTCTGCACATCGGAAAAGCTCCCAACACAAACTTATCCAATTAGTGCCCCGGGGGTGGGAAAAGGAAAAGCTAGATTTATATCGTAATCTAACGAACTTTACAGAAATGCGATGCAGTGCGTTCCCTACTAATGACTTCCTGCAGTTGGACAAAGTCTCGTTACGACACGAGAGTGGAAAAGTTTTCCCTTCGCCAGCTACTTGAAACTTGTAATTTACTTTCAACTTATTGATGACTCACCTTTCTCTCAATAATCCCCCTTCCCTTTGTCGCCCAAAGAGTCATCGATTGCTACTTACTTAACCCATAAGTTGCTGCCAACGATATCAATTTTCCCCATCAACGGCCTAGCCTTCGCAGAAAGGTGATCAAATTTCAATAACCTATCCCCCGTCCCCTCTGCGTCTGGAATTTCTCCCTTCTCATCCATATTTACGACAAAGTCGTTGTCAGTTCAAGCTCATCCCTTGGTCCACTCTCCTCCGTCCACGGCGAAGTTCAGATTCTGGATCAGAAGAGCATACGGATTAATTCTTGCTCTAACAACCCCCCCTCAACCTCCACCCCAACCACTACTTCAAAGTGCTTTCGTACTCAGTTTAATTCCCTTTTCATTTGGCCATCACACTTTGTTCTCTTTGGAAATCGGCATCTTTCGAATCTGGTTAGCTGAATCGGTTCATTTTCTATTAAGAACAAGCTGAAAACGGAAAATTTCGTACTACCTCTTTTTTCTTCGCATTATTTACTTTTTTAGACTTTTTTTTGTTTTTTTTTTATTTATAAGGATTTAGATATGAGCAAATCACTACAAAATCGGCCGATTTCAATAATTTTTTTCATTTTCATAAAATTCCACCCGCCACCGACGAATTTTTTGGTCACGTGGAAAATGAAAAAAGGCTTCTTTTGGCCGCCCACCGTTTAGTCTACGAACAAAAAACACGCAAAGCACTTAATTTTTCAGCGAAAAGTCTAACATCAACAGATCCAAAATGTTTCAAAACAGGTCACTTCAGCAGCAAAACATTTGTCACGCTTGAGCTTGAACATAGCCTTCCATTTTGTTTATGTTTACAGCTGCAGTGCAGTTGTGGAAGAGCCGTTCTCTACGTAATCGGTCTTTTTTATGAATTTGGCAGCTGTCCATACAAAAACGATGCATGAAAATAAAAAAAATCGGTTTATTTTATTATTAAATGAATAAATTAATTAAAAAACACCATTTTTTTCATTTTGTGATATTTTTTAGGGGACACAAAATGCCAACTTTTCAGAAATTTCCAGGTTGTGCAAAAAAATCATAAACCGAGTTATGAATTTTTAAATCAATACTATTTTTTTCAAAAAATCGAAAATGGTTACAAAAAAATTTAAACTTCATTTTCCGATGTAAAATTGCATTTGCAATCAAAAAGTACTGTTGTGAAATATTGATAAAGTGCACCGCTTTCAAGTTAAAGCCATTTTTAGGCACATTTTTGAAAAAACTCAGTTATTCTTTTTTTTTTAAATTAGTGCCCTTGTTTGCCCACTTTTGAAAAAAATATTTTTAAAAAGCTGAGAAAATTCTCTATATTTTGCTTTCTTGAAATTTGTTGATACGACCCTTAGTTGGTGAGATATGGCCATGCAAAGATTTTAAACAACAAAATTGATGTTTTCTAGGTCTTAACCAAACAACCCACCATTTTCTAATGTGGATATCTCAGCAACTAATAGTCCAATTTTCAATGTTAAAATAAGAAAAATTCGTGAAATTTTTCGATCTTTTCGAAATTAATATTTTCAAAAATTTAAATCAAGACTTACAATTCATAAAGGCGTAATATTGAATGTTTGGCCCACGGTGTGTTTCCTAGAACAAACTTAAGATAAAAAATTCAGCAAGTCTGATATTTGGCACCATGAAAGAAGGGCTCTTTCCCGACATTTTGCGGGGTCCGGTGGAATTTTTCGTCGGGGGGTCTAGAGCAACTTTTTTTTGAAGATTTTTTTTCGATTTCATAGGATTTTTCTTCAGAAAAGTCCATAGAAATTGATGGGTTGTTCATATCCATCAAATTTCTTATGAATGTGCCTCAAGAGACTCTAAACTACATATTTGACCTCAAATCAAATGTTTCCAACCCAAATTTGCCAGATTTCTAGCTTTCTTTGAAATAACCCCAACATCCAAACTGGAAACCTCAAAACAACCGAATAAATTTTGTTTCTTTGTATAATTTGTCATAAAAATATAGCAACAGATTGCCCGGATACAAATTCATTGCTTAACTTAGAGTATTTCATTTAGATTTTATTTATTACCTAAAATGTTCTCAACATTATTTTTTTCAATCCTCTGCCATAAAACACTAAAATATTTTTAAACATTTTCGAATCAATCACATTGTACAGAACAGTTTCCTAAACAATTTCCATAAAAAGTATCAATTTTGGTTCAATATAAGCAGAGATATACCCGATTTCGGGAAATAAAAACTGACTTTCTCCAAAATTTCTGTTCCAAAAATAATTACAGTTGAGTAACGGAAAATGGCACAATTAAAAAAAATAGTGTTTTTCCGATGAAAAATACGTTTTTTCGGAATTCTGAGTACGCCATCAAATTGGCTATCTAATTTTACATAAAAGTCCATTTGACACCAAATTTTTTATCTCATCACCGTTTCAGGCAGCAAATGATTGAAAAACACCTTTTTTCGCATGTTCAAAAATGAAAGGGGTCGTACCGCCCCTCCGTCACGAGGTATCAAAAAACGGACCTCGGATTCGTGATCAGGGACAAAAGTTACCCCTTAGGACAAAGTTTCACGCAAATCGAAGAGGAGTCGGGGCAACTTTTCCCGATTTCGTGTGAGTTGGTAGAGAATTACCCTTGTATTTTTCTTGATATTGTTCAGATGAGCAATTCTCTACGAAATCGGTCTTTTTTCTTCAATTTTAATTTTTGTATTTTTTAATCCGGCTGAAACTTTTTTGGTGCCTTCGGTATGCCCAAAGAAGCCATTTTGCATCATTAGTTTGTCCATGGGTAATTCTCCGCCAACTCACACAGCAGTTGCCCCGACCCCTCTTCGATTTGCGTGAAACTTTGTCCTAAGGGGTAACTTTTGTCCCTGATCACGAATCCGAGGTCCGTTTTTTGATATCTCGTGACGGAGGGGCGGTACGACCCCTTCCATTTTTGCACATGCGAAAAAAGAGGTGTTTTTCAATAATTTGCAGCCTGAAACGGTGATGAGATAGAAATTTGGTGTCAAAGGGACTTTTATGTAAAATTAGACGCCCGATTTGATGGCGTACTCAGAATTCCGAAAAAACGTATTTTTCATCGAAAAAAACACTAAAAAAGTTTTAAAAATTCTCCCATTTTCCGTTACTCGACTGTAAAAAATTTTGGAACATGTCATTTTATGGAAAATTTAATGTACTTTTCGAATCTACATTGTCCCAGAAGGGTCATTTTTTCATTTTGAACAAAATTTTTCATTTTAAAATTTCGTGTTTTTTCTAACTTTGCAGGGTTATTTTTTAGAGTGTAACTATGTTCTACAAAGTTGTAGAGCAGACAATTACAAAAATTTTGATATATATACATAAGGGGTTTGCTTATAAACATCACAAGTTATCACGATTTTACGAAAAAAAGTTTTAAAAAAGTTGGTCGTCATCGATCATGGCCGTTCATGGTCACCCGCGACAGACACGGACGACGAAACAAAGAGAAACGCAAAAAGTAACTTTTTCAAAACTTTTTTTCGTAAAATCGCGATAACTTGTGATGTTTATAAGCAAACCCCTTATGTCTATATATCAAAATTTTTGTAATTGTCTGCTCTACAACTTTGTAGAACATTGTTACACTCTAAAAAATAACCCTGCAAAGTTAGAAAAAACACGAAATTTTAAAATGAAAAATTTTGTTCAAAATGAAAAAATGACCCTTCTGGGACAATGTAGATTCGAAAAGTACATTAAATTTTCCATAAAATGACATGTTCCAAAATTTTTTACAGTCGAGTAACGGAAAATGGGAGAATTTTTAAAACTTTTTTGGTGTTTTTTTCGATGAAAAATACGTTTTTTCGGAATTCTGAGTACGCCATCAAATCGGGCGTCTAATTTTACATAAAAGTCCCTTTGACACCAAATTTCTATCTCATCACCGTTTCAGGCTGCAAATTATTGAAAAACACCTCTTTTTTCGCATGTTCAAAAATGGAAGGGGTCGTACCGCCCCTCCGTCACGAGATATCAAAAAACGGACCTCGGATTCGTGATCAGGGACAAAAGTTACCCCTTAGGACAAAGTTTCACGCAAATCGAAGAGGGGTCGGGGCAACTTTTCCCGATTTCGTGTGAGTTGGTAGAGAATTACCCCCATATAATTTTCCATACAAATTTGGCAGCTGTCCATACAAAAATGATGTATGAAAATTCAAAAATCTGTATCTTTTGAAGGAATTTTTTGATCGATTTGGTGTCTTCGGCAAAGTTGTAGGTATGGATACGGACTACACTGGAAAAAATAATACACGGTAAAAAAAAATTTGGTGATTTTTTTATTTAACTTTTTATCACTAAAACTTGATTTACAAAAAAACACTATTTTTATTTTTTTTTATTTTTTGATATGTTTTAGAAGACATAAAATGCCAACTTTTCAGAAATTTCCAGGTTGTGCAAAAAATCACTGACCGAGTTATGAATTTTTTAATCAATACTGATTTTTTCAAAAAATCGAAATTTTGGTCGTAAAAATTTTTCAACTTCATTTTTCGATGTAAAATCAAATTTGCAATCAAAAAGTACTTTACTAAAATTTTGATAAAGTGCACCGTTTTCAAGTTATAGCCATATTTAAGTGACTTTTTTGAAAATAGTCGCAGTTTTTCATTTTTTTAAATTAGTGCACATGTTTGCCCAGTTTTGAAAAAAATATTTTTGAAAAGCTGAGAAAATTCTCTATATTTTGCTTATTCGGACTATGTTGATACGACCTTTAGTTGCTGAGATATTGCAATGCAAAGGTTTAAAAACAGGAAAATTGATGTTTTCTAAGTTTCACCCAAACAACCCACCATTTTCTATCGTCAATATCTCAGCAACTAATGGTCCGATTTTCAATGTTAATATATGAAACAATTGTGAAATTTTCCGATCTTTTCGAAAAAAATATTTTTGGAATTTTCAAATCAAGACAAACATTTTAAAAGGGCGTAATATTGAATGTTTGGCCTTTGTGAAATGTTAGTCTTGATTTGAAAATTCCAAAAATATTTTTTTCGAAGAGATCGGAAAATTTCACAAATGTTTCATATATTAACATTGAAAATCGGACCATTAGTTGCTGAGATATTGACGATAGAAAATGGTGGGTTGTTTGGGTGAAACTTAGAAAACATCAATTTTCCTGTTTTTAAACCTTTGCATTGCAATATCTCAGCAACTAAAGGTCGTATCAACAAAGTCCAAATAAGCAAAATATAGAGAATTTTCTCAGCTTTTCAAAAATATTTTTTTCAAAACTGGGCAAACATGTGCACTAATTTAAAAAAATGAAAAACTGCGACTATTTTCAAAAAAGTCACTTAAATATGGCTATAACTTGAAAACGGTGCACTTTAACAAAATTTCAGTAAAGTACTTTTTGATTGCAAATTTGATTTTACATCGAAAAATGAAGTTGAAAAATTTTTACGACCAAAATTTCGATTTTTTGAAAAAATCAGTATTGATTAAAAAATTCATAACTCGGTCAGTGATTTTTTGCACAACCTGGAAATTTCTGAAAAGTTGGCATTTTATGCCTTCTAAAACATATCAAAAAATAAAAAAAATTAAAAATAGTGTTTTTTTGTAAATCAAGTTTTAGTGATAAAAAGTTAAATAAAAAAATCACCAAATTTTTTTTACCGTGTATTATTTTTTTCCAGTGTAGTCCGTATCCATACCTACAACTTTGCCGAAGACACCAAATCGATCAAAAAATTCCTTCAAAAGATACAGATTTTTGAATTTTCATACATCATTTTTGTATGGACAGCTGCCGAATTTGTATGGAAAATTATATGGACAAACTAATGATGCAAAATGGCTTCTTTGGGCATACCGAAGGCACCAAAAAAGTTTCAGTCGGATTAAAAAATACAAAAAAAATCGAATGACCGAAATCCTAGAGAACTGCTCAGATGTTTTGAAACGTTTGCCTCTTATTAAATCGCTGGTTTACTCTTTTTTGTGTAGCATTCAAAGTTTGCTTTTCATTAGATATGTTTTTTTAATTTAAAGCTTTCTTTTCTCTTTTTTCAAACTGTTTTTCATAGCATGTTTTCTAATTTTTCGCTTGTTTTTTCTTAATTTTTTGATTTGCTGAAATGGGGACGACAATTTAAAAGTAAATATTACAGTAATATTGATTAAATTGTATTATTACTTTATTTATATTCTTCAAATTCAAATTCTTCAAATTATGAATGGTGTGACTATTTTTCAATGATTCTACCCTTTGTGTTTTTATTCATGTACAAAAGTTCCATATGAAAATTAAAGAAACAAATAAAAGCGGCTTGTTTTGGCTTAAAATTGGAGTGAGGATTTCTTAGCCCAAATAATTAGATCGGTATTTTTTTGTTTGTCCATTAGGGTGATCTACGCATTATTAGGGTGGTCCAAAATATAACCATTTCAACGATTTTCGCAAAATCTATGTTTTTCATAAAATCTGATTTGGACGCAAATCAAAGGTGATTAGTTGGAATTTCATGTTAACACTGGAACGCCCAACGCATGTCCGACTTACACGGACGCCCAAGCCTCCAAAAAAAGGTGGAACGGTAACTTCAACTCGCTGGTTCTCGGGCATAACTCAACCAATCGGGACGATTCTTGTTTCCAGTGAAAAGTAAGAATGTCTAGATGATTCTAAAATTTTGCAGAACTTGATTTGAACAAATCTGTAATTTCTGCGACCGAAAACATCGTTCCACATTTTTTAAAAAGACTGCCTCCGCGGAATTTTCGGCGAATATTTTTTTACACGCGAAAAAAAGTTGGAACGATGTTTTTGATCGCAAAAATTAGAGATTTGATCAAATTAAGTTCTGCAAAGTTCTAGAATCATCTAGACATCCTAACAAATCACTGGAAAGAAGAATCATCTTGATTGGTTGAGTTATGCCCGAGAACCAGCGAGTTGAAGTTACCGTTCCAAATTTTTTGAAGCCTTGGGCGTTGGAATGTTAAAATAAATTGAGGTTCAAAAAATCAATCTTTTTTTTTTGAAAAGTCATGTGAGCAGTTCTCTACCAAAACCGGAAATGGATTTTATTTATATTTTTTGATTTGGCTCAAACTTTGTGGGGGCCTTCCCTATGACCAACGAAGTTTTTTTGTGTCATTGGTTCACCCATACAAGTCTCCATACAATTTTGGCAGCTGTCCATACAAAAATGGTTTGTAAATATTCAAACAGCTGTAACTTTTGAGTAAATTTTCTGATCAATTTGGTGTCTTCGGCAAAGTTGTAGGTGTTGCTGAGGACTTTTGAGAAAAAAAATAGGTTCACGAAAAAAAAAATTGGAGATTTTTTTATCAACTTTTTTTCACTAAAACTCAATTTCCCAAAATACGTATTTTTTTATTTTCGAGATTTTTTGATATGTTTTAGGGGACAAAAATCCGCAACTTTTGAGCCATAGAGAAACATGGTCAAAAAATCTGCCGCCGAGTTATGAATTTTTGAAAAACAGTGATTTTTGGAAAAAATCGAAAATTTATGCAAAAACAAGTTTGACATTATTTTTTAATGCAAAATTGAATTTGCAATCGAAAAGTACTTTACAGATTTTTGATAAAGGGCTCCGTTTTCAAGATATAGTCACCGAAAGTTTGATTTTAGCGAAATATTTGCAGTTTTTCAATTTTTAAAAATAGTGACCATGAGTGACCATGTCTAAAAATATTTTTTTTGTAAAGTTCAGAAAATTTGCCTCTGGTTGCTGAAATACAGCGGCTTAAAGAAAAAGAAACACGAAAATTGAAGTTTTCTAAATCTCACCAAAACAACCCACCTTCTGCTGCAACCTTCCATCGGATGAGGAAGTAAAATGTCGGTCCCGGCCTTGGTTATTAGCCCGTTAAGTCATTCCAGGTGTAGGAGTCGTCTCCATGCCATAAGTACAAACAACACACCAAACCAAGCCTACTCCGGTGGAATCGCTGGCGGCGTTTGGACTCGCAATCCAAAGGTCGTCAGTTCAAACATTGGAGTGGAAGGTTCCTTGGAGTAAAAAGAGGTTTGGGTGCTCTCCCCATTCAAGCCTACGGACTCCTAGGTTCGAGCAGAAACTTGCAATAGAGACCACAAAAGACCCGGGGGTCGTTAATGTGGATGGTTTGATTGATTTTTTGATTTCTTAAAACAGCTCTATCTCAGCAACCCGAGGTCCAATCTTCAATGTCTCTTAGACAATTTTAATGCAAATTTTCTGAACTTTTCAAAAAAAATATTTTTAGAAATGGTCACTCATGGTCACTATTTTTAAAAATTTAAAAACTGCAAATATTTCGCTAAAATCAAACTTTCGGTGACTATATCTTGAAAACGGAGCCCTTTATCAAAAATCTGTAAAGTACTTTTCGATTGCAAATTCAATTTTGCATTAAAAATAATGTCAAGTTTGTTTTTGCATGAAACTTCGATTTTTTCCAAAAATCACTATTTTTTCAAAAATTCATAACTCGGCGGCAGATTTTTTGACCATGTTTCTCTATGGCTCAAAAGTTGCGGATTTTTGTCCCCTAAAACATATCAAAAAATCTCGAAAATCAAAAAATACGTATTTTGGGAAATTGAGTTTTAGTGAAAAAAAAGTTGATAAAAAAATCTGCAAATTTTTTTTCCGTGTACCTATTTTTTTCTCAAAAGACCTCAACAATACCTACAACTTTGCCGAAGACACCAAATTGATCAAAAAATCCACTCAAAAGTTACAGCTGTTTGAATATTTACAAACCATTTTTGTATGGAGAGCAGCCAAAATTGTATGGAGACTTGTATGGATGAACCAATGACGCAAAATAGCATATTTGGTCATAGGGAAGGCCCCCACAAAGTTTGAGTCAAATCAAAAAATACAAATTATAAAAATGGTCGAAATCGGCCAATTTCGTAGAGAGTTGCTCATGTGAAAACTTTGAATGCCGTTTTGCCATTATATGAATGTGCAGGATGATAGAAGATCTTTGGTACATTTAAAAAAATACTTATTCACCCTGTACAACAATCTGCTAAGCATGTTCAACCGGTATAGGAAACCATGGCAGTAATACAGAAAAATCTGTATACCACACATTTTTAAATGACAAGAATCACAGATATGAAGTTTATTGCACAAATTCATGAATTTATTAAAATCAACAATTTAGTAGTTCAATTATGCTGTCATATCATGATAAAGCTTCAATCTACTTTTAAAAGTACGAAAAATTCTTTTTGCAATTCCGCCGTGAAACTATTTACTTTTCCTGCAATTCTTGAACGACGAAATGGCCTACTTTTCTGTACCAAAAATAACAGAATCGAATAGCAACACTTTTCAACATAATGCTGAAAAGTTCTACTTTTCAGCACTGCAATGGGTGATGAAATGTTGAACTTTTCAGCATTTGTTTCGAAAAGTAATACTTTTTATCAATTTTTGATTTAAATGATTTATTGACAAAATACATGAACATTTGACTAATAACTTCACTCAAAGGGTGTTTTCGGAATTGCAAAAAATGTTGTATGGAACTCGTCGCAAAACTTGATTTTTTCGGCACTCGTCGTGTTTATCCAACTCGGTGAACCTCGTTGGATAAATGTACGACTCGTGCTGAAAAAATCTTTTTTTTTTGCAACTTGTTGCATAAACTACTACTTAAAGCTGCAAATTGAACATGTAATAGATAAAATACTGTTTTTTGTCAGGAAATACAAACTTCTCATAAATTAATGTTAAACGTTCAGCGCTCAACTATGCAGACAATTTACAATTATATGGTATGCAGGTTTTTTTTTCCTGTTCACTTACTCAAAAAATGTAAAAAAGTAAATAAAAAAATCAATGGTTCCCATTTCCCAGTCACTTTCAATTTCTTTGGTTGAATTTTTAAATCTAAACCCTCATAAAACCCAAACAATCGACATTCGTCAAGGGAAAAAAGGGAAAATCGATACGCCCTCAATCTACCCACTTTACATCGACATGCAACGACTGGCAACGGCATCCACAACCAAAACGAGGACAATGCCTTTATTTTCGAAAGTGAAAGAAGACGAAAATTTCCATTTCGTTTGACGACCTTTTTTTCGCTCCTACACCCACCCACCCCCGCAAACATAAGGACCACTTTACAAACACTGAAAGCCGTTTTGTCATCAAGTGACGAAACATTCCTCGCGCGTCAAACGAGACAGACACCTTCGTGCAACCAATACCACCACCACCACCAACAACACGAGGTTCTTTGTTGTTCAGGCTAGTTGGTGTTGAAATTATTGTCGCTGCTCATCCATGCATGAAACAATAGAAACACACGTAACCGCACATACATTTGGTGATGTCTGCGAAATGGCATCCTGCCTTTGAAATGCTTGCATTATGCTATTTTGTCTTATTTTCATGGAAAAATGTTAAAAATTAAAAAAATCAAATAAATCAAACTGGCACCACTGCACACAAAAGTATCGAGAAACTAGCAGCACTGCAATTGTTCAAACATGAAAGTTGTAATTTTTCAAGCACTTTTTAATTACAACTTATTGATAACAATCGAGTAAAAAAAACCAATAATCCTTTTAAAACTAATATAGAAATTGCTTATAGGTCAAATATGCACAATGTCTATCCTAGTGACATTCCGAGAAGTTTGATTGAGTTGGGTTCAGGATCCCAAGCTTCAGCTGTCGACAGAAACTGTCAGACTCAACTACACACACTTGCACATTCACCCTAACACGTGACGGTATTTATGGGCGAAAGTGACGCAATGCGCGCGTCCGTCGTTTGTTAGTCAGGTTGAAATGCGAAACTTGTCCAGCTTTGGGGATGGTGGTGGTGGTGGATGAGGCGTTGGAATGTTATGTACGAACTCAAACTCTCCAAACACCACTGGCAACGTGATATGCGATTGTGCGATGAACATTGTCAGAAACACACACGCTCTCGTTTGAGAGTTTGGGATACAACGTTGGCTTGAAATGGGGAAATTAACGGATCGAGGAACATTGGATTGTACTGTGAAAGGTTTTATATAATTGATAGAAGATTTATATTTGCATTTACTTGAATTCAATTCATACAAAATTATTCAAGTTGAAAATAATGCTAAATCCTTTCCGAAGAATATTTTATGCTATCTTGCTACTGGAAATGTTGATTTATACCTTTATGACTAGTTTTTAGCACCTTGTTTCTTTTGCCAGGAGCAAGACAGGACCTTTATTTTCTCGGGACATTTTTTGTTTTTCAATTTTAACGCATTTGTATTAGTTTTTCAACTGCAAGAAAATTCAATTTACAATAATCAACTAACAAAAAGTCACATATAACATTGAATTACTTTGCGGAAATCCAGGTACGCACAAATCGGTACCAAATTTTAGGAGGTTGTTTTGAGACTTGATTATGACCAAAAATGGACGTGATGCATATTGAGTCATACAAAAGTGCTTTTGAAATGTTCAAAAATATTTTCATTGAGAAGGGATTTTCTGTTCGACTCGAAATTAACTCAAAAAATCCCACTTTGTTTTGTTACTTTCCAAATAAATTACATAAATCAAACTGCGCAAAAATGCAATTATTGTTCATTTTTATTTAATGATATGTTTTAGATGACTAGAAATACTATCTTATCAATTATTGCACAAGGTGATGCCGTTTTTTAGCCCATTTTTTACAAGTTTGAAACAATGTTTTTTTAGTTCTAATCATGGACAAACGTAAAACAAATTTATACAATTCGGAACACTTTTGTAATAATTTGTCAATAGCAAACAAAATGCATCTTTTCTGGTGACCCTACTATTTTTAAGGACCTTTATTTTTACATTCTCTTGCTATTTCACTAGTAAAAGTAGTACTTTAAAAAAACAAACTGCATTTCAAGACTAACTTATTCGGAGCAGCAAAACACTGCTTCCAAATTGCCCAATTGTGGAACACCTGAATTTAACTGATATTTTGACAAAAAAAGTTATCCATCCATAAAACATTACTTAACTTGAGTTTCGTTGGTTTCAGTGTGTGAAGTTATTATTTTGTAAAAAATATGTACTCCCGGAGAGAACCAAAGTTTGTTTACATCTGTAAGAAAAAAGTGTTCCAGAGTAGTGCGGTGCCTATGGGGACGCGCAGTCCTGCTTGTTCGTGTTATTTTCCGTCTCTTTTGTGTCGCTGTTCGAGTGCATGGGGTGATTGGATTTCTTCTTCTTCTTTTTTTTCATTTTTTTTAGTTCGCGCGTTCGTTGACCGATGAATTTTATTTTTATATAGTTTTTGATAGAAACGATCCGATTTTTGTTTTTTGAGATAAGCAAGTCGAATATGTTTTAAGGCTTATGATATAAAATAATTTTAATGAATGAAGCCCTTCCTACATCACCGTTTATCGGAAGGCACGCCGACGGAGAATTTCTGGAGAATCGCGGTCGAATTAATACTATATTTAAAACCCTAGATAGGTATCTTTCCGCAGCCGGCTGCCTAAGATTTTTAAAATTTCAGCCGATAAACAAATTGCTTATGGTCGCATCACCTACCACAGTGAAGGTCAGGCCTCATACCCATCTTACTAACCCCTCAAAACTCATGTGATACTTTGTCGGAGACGCAGCTGATTTAGCGGTCCCATCACTCAAGTATCGGCTAACATTCCCATCCACTTCCCCGTGTCTTACCACTGGTCGTGACCGGCGTCGGTATTGATCAGCACGATAGGGACCTTTGAAAATTGCGAAGGGGTGATGATTGGTTTCTACTTTTCATCTGTGGTCCACCGAGCAATGTTTGGGGGTCCTGGTCAATAACGAAGTAGCAGCCACGGGTAGACACTAATGCTATGCTATGCTATGCTATCTGTAAGAAAAAAGTGTTCCAAATTTGTGGATTTCGTGGGTCAATGTTTTTCTTTCAAAATTTGATATGAAACTTAAAAAATTACAATCGGTCTATACATCAATCGAAAGATCTCAAGAAAAGCAAATCGTTATGTTCAATTATGATTTCCTATGATTTTTTGAACATTGGCCAATCTGTTAACTTTTCAGAATATGAGGGATGACTGTACTGATACTATTATTTTTTTTAAATCAAACTGTCAAAATAAAGTGATTTGGATGTGACGCTTGAATAAATAAAAAAAAAAACGAAAAAAAAAGAATTTGGAAAATTTGTTCAATAATTGCAAATATCGGCATAAAAATATTTAACGATTTTTTGGGCTTAATTTAGAAAACTTGTTTTTTTTTCATTCTCATTTCGAGGGTGTATTTAAGCAATTCGTCGCTTGTTTTCTATCTTGTGACACGTCTGCTGTTAAAAGATAGGACATAAAATTAAATTAAAAATTCGACGAAATATCGATCACAAATGGTAGAAATTTGTGCTTCTTGATGACTGTTAATTTTATCGAAAAAATCACTTGAATTTAACAGCCGCTTAAAAACGATGCACGATATCAGAAAAAAGTCGTTTTCAATTGAAATTCCATTTTAAATTTTAAAAAAATATGTTAAAACTTATTTTTGATCATTTCGACACTTTGCAAAAAAAAAAATCAAAATTTGGACAAACAAATTTAATCACTCTGTGCAATGATGACATTCGTTGTCATCTGAGCAATTCTCTACCAAAACCGGATATGGGTAATTCTCTACCAACTCACACGAAATCGGGAAAAGTTGCCCTGACCCCTCTTCGATTTGCGTGAAACTTTGTCCTAAGGGGTAACTTTTGTCCCTGATCACGAATCCAAGGTCCGTTTTTTGATATCTCGTGATGGAGGGGCGGTACGACCCCTTCCATTTTTGAACATGCGAAAAAAGAGGTATTTTTCAATAATTTGCAGCCTGAAACGGTGATGAGATAGAAATTTGGTGTCAGTGGGACTTTTATGTAAAATTAGACGCCCGATTTGATGGCGTACTCAGAATTCCGAAAAAACGTATTTTTCATCGAAAAAAACACTAAAAACGTTTTAAAAATTCTCCCATTTTCCGTTACTCGACTGTAAAAATTTTTGGAACATCTCATTTTATGGGAAATTTAATGTACTTTTCGAATTTACATTGACCCAGAAGGGTCATTTTTTCATTTAGAACAAAATTTTTCATTTTAAAATTTCGTGTTTTTCTAACTTTGCAGGATTATTTTTTAGAGTGTAACAATGGTCTACAAAGTTGTAGAGCAGACAATTACAAAAAAATTGATATATAGACATAAAGGGTTTGCTTATGAACATCACGAGTTATCGCGATTTTTGCGTTTCTCTTTGTTTCGTCGTCCGTGTCTGTCGCGGGTGACCATGAACGGCCATGATCGATGACGACCAACTTTTTCAAAACTTTTTTTCGTAAAATCACGATAACTCGTGATTTTTATAAGCAAACCCATATGTCTATATATCATCATATAGCTCTACAACTTTGTAGAACATTGTTACACTCTAAAAAATAACCCTGCAAAGTTAGAAAAAACACGAAATTTTAAAATGAAAAATTTTGTTCTAAATGAAAAAATGACCCTTCTGGGTCAATGTAGATTCGAAGATTACTTTAAATTTCCCATAAAATGACATGTTCCAAAATTTTTTACTGTCGGGTAACGGAAAATGGGAGAATTTTTAAAACTTTTTTGGTGTTTTTTTCGATGAAAAATACGTTTTTTCGGGATTCTGAGTACGCCATCAAATCGGGCGTCTAAATTAACATAAAAGTCCCTTTGACACCAAATTTCTATCTCATCACCGTTTCAGGCTGCAAATTATTGAAAAACACCTCTTTTTTCGCATGTTCAAAAATGGAAGGGGTCGTACTGCCCCTCCGTCACGAGATATCAAAAAACGGACCTCGGATTCGTGATCAGAGACAAAAGATACCTCTTAGGACAAAGTTTCACGCAAATCGAAGAGGGGTCGGGGCAACTGCTGTGTGAGTTGGCGGAGAATTACCCAAATTCCATTTTGAATTTTAAAAAATATGTTAAAATTTATTTTTGATCATTTTGACACTTTGCAAAAAAAATTATCATAATTTGGACAAACAAATTTTATCACTTTGTGTAATGATGACATTCGTTGTCAATCTCGAAAATAAAAAAAATACGCATTTTGGGAAATTGCGTTTTTGTGAAAAAAAAAGTTAACCGTGCACCTATTTTTTCTCAATAGTCCTCAACAATACCTATAACTTTGCCGAAGACACCAAAATGATCAGAAAATTCACTCAAAAGTTACAGCTGTTTGAATATTTACGTACCATTTTTGTATGGACAGCTGCGAAAATTGTAAAGAGACTTGTATGGGTGAACCAATGACACAAAATAGCTTCTTTGGTCATAGGGAAGACCCCCACAAAGTTTTAGCCAAATAAAAAAGTACAAAAAATTAAAATGCTCGAAATCGACCGATTTCGTAGAGAGTTGCTCAATTGATGATTTTTTAAGCTACATTTTCATGGTGTCAAATATTTATAAAGAATTGTTCACAATTTCTTCATAACAGCATTTTATCGTTGAATACAAATATTTCCAAAATTTGATTATTGTTCTCAAGTGTTAATTTACGGTCTTTAGTTCAATTAAGTTTAAAACACAAATGTCACAAGATAGCACAAATCATACAAAATGAAGAAACATTTTATCAACTTTAGTTACTGAAAATACTGATTTGAAATCTTTATTCAATATCTTTCACAGATAAATTCCATCCCAGTAACAGTGCTATGATAAGGTAAGAATACAAAATTGACTGCATGAGTGTGTTTGATAATCGTATAGCTTCATTCATTTATATATTTATAAAATCTCTTCTTGAAAATGCCTAGTCAATCTCTACAATTCTTAACTTTATGTGTAACTTAAAAAAATTAGTTACAGCTTACGAAAAACGATTTGAAACATGCTCTTTTAGAAATAAATAGTCTTCCAACTCCTGCCCCCATTTTTTCTCCAAAAACCCAAGACCTGCATCCACAATAATATTAATAACACACACCGCATTTGCAGCAGTACGAAAATGGCATCGATTCTTCATTCGGCAAAATCCCGCAGAACGAAACAAACCTCGACCGGCAGTCCTGATGTATTCGGGCACGTACCCTTCCTCGAAAATCTTCCCAAAACGAGCAAAATAGATCTCCGAACGCTTTCCCATTTTTCCTTTGATTTTCCCACCCTCGGAAAACGCCTCAAAGAGAGAGAGAGAGAGAGAGAGTGGACTGTTCGCAGTTCGTGACACACGGAGGGAAGAAGCAGTGACAGTTTTCCTCGCCGGCGGAAAATGTCTTGCCCGAAAAGGCCCTCGCGCGTTGTCTTGGTGGGGGTTTGGGTGAAAACGAGAATTTCCCTTCTGCCATCATATAAGTTGGAACTTTGAGGGGGGTGGGGGCGGGAGGGAAATATATGATCTGGATTTTGGGTGAACATGAACATGCTGCCATGGGAAAACGGGCAAACTATGTAACGAAGGAAAAACAGGGAAAAGTCATTGACACCGACCTTTCTTCGGGGTGGGGAGGCCAAAACCCGGTCACAAGGTTTCTATTTTGGGAATTTCTCAATAATGGGAGGAAGGAAGATGGGGGTGGCGAAAATCAGGAATCATCTCGATGACGGTGATGATAGTGGATGGTTATCAGTGTTTGTCTTCGTTGTCGCTGGTCCTGCTACTCCTTGAAGAAGCAAACAACAGTGTATGGGATGATTGTAATCAAAATAAAATGGATAACAACCTCGTGCGTGTGTTTTCTCGCGGGGACCATATCGTCACTTTCGTGCAATTTTATCGCACGTGCATTTTGGGCCAAATTGAGCTAAGAACGCAAATTTTTCGCAGCTCACAATGCCTCACCTTTCAATCTTGTCATGCTATCTTGAATCATCCTGAAAATTGTTGTAAGTGCGACAACTGTCCAAAGAGATTTCAGGTCAGAACGCATCTGACACACGTACATGCTCGACTACCGTAAACATTGGAAATTATAACTCGGGACTTCAGCAATCAAATTCAATTAAATTTTGAGACAATGCACAGAATGGTCATCCAAACAAAACGTGTTTGTTATTGTTTACATTGCGTGCACTCATTTTTGTTTCTTCAATGTCAAACATTTCAACGCATTTTTCTGAGACCGTCAAAAAGCGACGTGCGTCAAGGTAGCACAATAGCGTCGATGTGATATACGGTTTCAAGTCGTCTTTTCTGACGGCGGTGGCATGTTAGTTTAAGAACTAAGTGTATATCATCGAGCATTTCTTTTCGTTTGCTCAGACACTGCACTCAGTGTCAGTGCTTGTAGACAGACAGAGTTGTACACGGTTAGACACCGTAATGAACAAATTGCACGCGAGGAGATTTCATCTTGGTCGTGCTTTTTGGACGCTCTTGCATTTTGGGATAAATTGAAGTACGGACGCCATTTTGTTCAGATTGCAATGGCTCACTTATAGATCCACAAAACTTGATTTCAACCCTGAAATATTCAACAACAAAAACGTTACTTAATCCACCCTAAGGTGTTTGGTGCCTTCCTCACATTTAAAGGGTAATGCTATCCAAAATAGACACAAAAGGGCGGACCTTTCAATGTTCTATCAATTTGATTCATTATTCATACCATATATTGGAGAGTCAGATCTTCATAATTTAGGGCATTTATGTGCTCTCTCTTTCAGATCTCCAATCCTTGGAACTCGTTGGAAAGTTCTCTTGATAACTCATCTAACGGCAGGTCGCATAATAGATCCGGACAACGTTTTCAACGAAATATCTTAGATCCGGCCTCCGAAAATTGCATAAATATCACTTAAGAGCTTATAACTTTTAATAGGGATAAGAAGTTCATATTTACGATCTCGCCTTCAACTTTTTATAGATTTCTTGACTTCAACTCCAGATCCTCAAATGCTTACAAATTTCATTCTTGAAAAAAAAACCATTTATTTAATGATCGATAACAATACTCTCTACTTTTGGCGAACAGTAAATTGGTTCCACTTTGACAGTTCAAAATTGAGGCCGTTTTGCGAACCACTATTCAGCACCCAGCTTGTACCTATAGAAATATCAATGAGGCAAAATGGCTTCTATAGACTTAGGGAATGCATGGACAAAATTTCATCCAAATAAAATCAAGGCGATTTGCTAGAGCGTCCAATTTCCCGTCCTGGGAAAAAAATTCCCGGGAATTCCCGGGATTTTCCGAAAAAATATTTTTCCCGAATTCCCGAGATTCAAGCGGAAGTATACATTTTCTTAAATTTTTGGAACATGAGCAACTCTCTACGAAATCGGCCGATTTCGACCATTTTTATTTTTTGTATTTTTTGATTTAACTCAAACTTTGTGGGGGCCTTCCCTTTGACCAAATAAGCTATTGTGTGTTATTGGTTCACCCATACAAGTCTCCATACAATTTTGGCTGCTGTCCATACAAAAATGGTATGTAAATATTCAAACAGCTGTAACTTTTGAGTGAATTTTCTGATCAATTTGGTGTCTTGGGCAAAGCTGTAGGTATTGTTGAGGACAATTGAGAAAAAAATAGGTACACGGAAAAAAAATTGCAGATTTTTTTAATCAACTTTTTTTTCACTAAAACTCAATTTCCCAAAATACGTATTTTTTGATTTTCGAGATTTTTTGATATGTTTTAGGGGACTAAAATCCGCAACTTTTGAGCTATCGAGAAACATGGTCAAAAAATCTGCCGCCATGTTATGAATTTTTGAAAAATAGTGATTTTTGTAAAAAAAATCCAAATTTCATGCAAAAACAAATTTGAAGTTATTTTTTAATGCAAAATTGAATTTGCAATTGAAAACTACTCTACAATTTTGTTGATAAAGGGCTTCGTTTTCAAGATATAGCCACCGAAAGTTTGATTTTAGCAAAATATTTACAGTTTTTTGATTTTTAAAAATAGCGACCATGAGCGACCATTTTTAAAAATATTTTTTTTGAAAAGTTCAGAAAATTTGCTACAAAATTGTCTAATAGACATTGAAGATTGGACCTCGGGTTGCTGAGATACAGCCGCTTTAAGGAAAAGAAACACGAAAATTGAAGTTTTCTAAGTCTCACCAAAACAACCCACCATTTTCTAATGACGATATCTCAGCAACTAATGGTCCGATTTTCAATGTTAAAATATGAAACATTCGTGAAATTTTCCGATCTTTTCGAAAAAAATATTTTGAAAAAAAAATAAATCAAGACAGACATTTTAAATGGGCGTAATATTCATTGTTTGGCCCTTTTAAAATGTTAGTCTTGATTAATTTATTTTCAAAATATTTTTTTCGAAAAGATCGGAAAATTTCACGAATGTTTCATATTTTAACATTGAAAATCGGACCATTAGTTGCTGAGATATCGTCATTAGAAAATGGTGGGTTGTTTTGGTGAGACTTAGAAAACTTCAATTTTCGTGTTTCTTTTCCTTAAAGCGGCTGTATCTCAGCAACCCGAGGTCCAATCTTCAATGTCTCTTAGACAATTTTATAGCAAATTTTCTGAACTTTTCAAAAAAAATATTTTTAGAAATGGTCGCTCATGGTCACTATTTTTTAAAATCGAAATACTGCAAATATTTTACTAAAATCAAACTTTCGGTGGCTATATCTTGAAAACGGAGTCCTTTATCAAAAAAATTGTAGTGTAGTTTTCGATTGCAAATTCAATTTTGCATTAAAAAATAACTTCAAATTTGTTTTTGCATGAAATTTGAATTTTTTTTACAAAAATCACTACTTTTCAAAAATTCATAACTTGGCGGCAGATTTTTTGACCATGTTTTTCGATAGCTCAAAAGTTGCGGATTTTAGTCCCCTAAAACATATAAAAAAATCTCGAAAATCAAAAAATACGTATTTTGGGAAATTGAGTTTTAGTGAAAAAAAAAGTTGATAAAAAAGTCTGCAATTTTTTTTTCCGTGTACCTATTTTTTTCTCAATTGTCCTCAACAATACCTACAACTTTGCCGAAGACACCAAATTGATCAGAAAATTCACTCAAAAGTTACAGCTGTTTGAATATTTACATAGCATTTTTGTACGGACAGCAGCCAAAATTGTATGGAGACTTGTATGGGTGAACCAATGACACAAAATAGCTTATTTGGTCACAGGGAAGGCCCCCACAAAGTTTGAGCCAAATCAAAAAATACAAATAAAATCCATTTCCGGTTTTGGTAGAGAATTGCTCACATGTTTTTGAAAATGCTCTGAAAAAATAATAAATGACAAACTCAACATAATTTTGTTCAATTAGGGGGAGAGGGGGTAATATGCACCCCCGGAGCAAAATGCACCCCCTGCTTTTCTCGGTATTTGGAAGAATTTTCAGGGGGAAAAATCATAGAAATTGGAGGCTTAACACTGCTAAACCATGCTGGACAAATTTGAGCATCGTGGTATAAAAACAGCTTAAGTTATTTGCAAAACTTTAAAATGTTGTGTTTTGATCTAATTTTCATTGAACTTTCATTATGATTTTTGCACAATATAAAAAGCATTTATTTTTATTGTAAGTGTTGAGGTATATAGTTTTTGCCATAATCTTCATTATTGTGTAGATAGATGAGTCCAAAAATATCAAAAAATGCATTTTTAATTAAATTTTCTGTAAAAAGCGTGGTCGGGGCAAAATGCACCGCTATGAAGCTCCTTTGTAAAAACAGCGGTGTCATCTAGTGGTGACTAGGCATATTGCCCCGCATTGTTGTTTGAAATGAATCAAAAGTATTTTTAGAAATCTGTTATTTTTAAACAATTTTAAGGTTTTTAAAGACTTTTTTCACTTGGATGACGTTGAATAAAAGTTATTTATAAACATCTAACGAAATTCTTTCACAGAAATGCTGTTATGGTTGATAAATCACAGTTTTCCCTTAGGGGGTACATATTATCCCCTGTCCCACTAAATGTATTGTTTGGTTTATATATAATTAATCAGATTATCAGAAATTATGTTATCAGAATTATTTATGATAATATTAATTTTTGAAGCAACTGCTTGATTTTGTTTAATGAGTATTAAATTATTACAATTAGATAAGCTTTTTACAGGTTGACGTTTTTTCATCAAAACAATATTAACTCCTTATCTCTAAATTAAAACTGAGATTTCTTACGTTTTTGTTTGCCATGATCAAATGAGATGAAAATCTAATTTGTGCAAAAAGAATTAATTCAATTTGTTGAATTAAAAATTGGTACTAAAGGAATTACAATTTAAAGTAAAAGAATTATGGAGCATTGGTGCAACTACAGGTGAGAGGGTTAAATGTGAAAAAATAGAAGACTTTTTGTGGAATGATGTTAATTTATCGTATAATTTAAATCATTTTGCATAATAATACAAAAAAACATAGAAAATTACTTTCTATTGTTGGTTCTCAAAAAATGCAAAAATATATTCAAATATATTTGAAAACATTGGGTTGTTTGGAGTAAAACCAACACTAAAAAGCTTTACATTTGTTCAAGAGCTGAAACCAGAGCTGAAGAACATAATTTCTGCATGTTTTTTTTTTCTCATTTCAATAAACTGGTCACAAAGGCAAGTTTAATATTTCTCATCAAAAAATACAAATTTTCTTGTATTTGAATGATTTTTTACATGCAGTCAAGGTGTTAATTGGGTACTAAAGCCCTATGTCAATTTTTATGTACAACGTTAAAAAACACGATTAAAAACCATTTCTGATCACTTTTTTTCATTTTAATGCATTTTTTTTTTTTGACAAGACAACATTTTTTCGATGGATTAACTATGGTCCCCTTGGAACGAGCTGTCAAGTAGGAGCTTTTCTGTCAAGAAGGACCGCGAGATTATTTTTTCAAAATTGATTTAAAAATCCATTTTAAACTCTTTGTGGTCGTACAAAGGGTCATTGTACTCAGAAAAATAAGTTTTATCGCTGTAAACAATAATATCAGCAATCTAAGCTTCATTTTAGGACCCAAGTGATCTTCACACTTATTTAAACCATAAATGTTGATGTCCTATACAATTTTGTTGCATAATATTAATTAAAACCAAGATCATAACAATTTTCAATAAATTTAAAATTTCCCGGGAATTCCCGGGATTTCCCGAAAAATTGGCTGAAAATTTCCCGTTTCCCGGGAAATTTGTAACCCCGGGAAATTGGACGCTCTACGATTTGCGAAAACGTAGAAAAATATTCTAAGAAAATAAAAGTTTTTTTTACTGTGACACGGACCACTGCGACACTTGCGTATCTATTGTAGTATGATCTGTTCTCAGGTTTTCTGTTTTGCTGCTGCTTACAGCCTGCCGAACGATCGTCTTCCGTAGCGCTATTGTTTGAGCAAGACAGTTTTTGACGAATTATTCGAGCAGTTGCCCCCTCTCATTCCACAAACCAATCCCCCAATGCCATGCCACACGAGCACGAGAGACCGATCCGAGGACGTGGAGATGAGCGAGATTGAGGGGAAATCTCGTTTTTTTTTGACCCATCTAGAGATCGTTACCGATCATATAGACCAATCTTCAGCTCAAATTTTGCCTGAGAGCATGTGACCGAGTCGAAAGTAGCATTTGAAGCTCTTCTCTGTGTATTGTTGCAGAGTTCTTCAACGCTCAGACTCAGTCGCCAACAGATCGTCCGAGAGATTGGATGGGATGGGTTTTGGGGAAGCTTGGGACTTGACAAATCAATTCCCGCAGCAACCGAAATCCCCTCTCGACCGCCACCTACCCCTTTTGCCTCGCCAGATGGGTTTCAAGCCATCGACCTTCCGCTTACAAAGCGAAACCCGTACCACTACACCACGGGAGCTCGGCAAAAATAAAAGTTTTAACAACAGATTTTTAACAATTTCATCACTGCACAAGTTTTATCAACATAATAAAATTCCTTTTCAATATCAACTTTTTGTTTTGCCCAATTATTTTTTGAATCAAGTTAAAGACTTCCAAAAATATTGACAATGGCTATTTTCGCTCCACTACTATTTAACCCTCAAATCTCGCTGACATCGTGTATCAACGTCTCGCGCAAAACGAAAAAAAATAGTATTTGTTTTCCCCTAACGATGACAATGTTTTCCGAACGTGGACGTGCACCACCTCCCCCATTCTTCATATCTTCCTCTTTTCCACCCCATCGTTCCCCCGTAGGCGAACAAACGATACACAGAGCAAAACATAACATGTCTGCGAGCTAAGTAGGAAAAGTGGGAGTGTGGTGGCAACAATTTATGAAAGTTTGATCCAACGTTGATACGGCGATGACATCTTAAGCGGAAAAGGCTTTAAGACGCGATGTGGTTGATGTGGCTGGACGGATATTTTCACACTTTTTCTGTGTTTAAGTTGAGTAGTAAAACTGACTATTAGAGCGTGTTCTTGAAGCCCAAATTTATCATACCTTGACTAAACTCAAGCGTTACTGACATCATTTTCAAAACTTTGTGATTTGTGTAAATAATTTACCTATACCTTTTTTTTTAATTTCAAACTAATACAGCAAAACAAGTTGACAATCGCTGCAACACATCTTTTTCCTCCATTTCAATGACTGAGTAGCTTTCCAAATAGGTCAACAAGTGGGAAGTGCCGCAACATGCATTTTCCCAATGAGATTACACGACCTGAAGTGGAACTTACTCTTGCGAGTGGGTGCCACTTGTTATTGCACCATAATATGTTTTGAAGAGTCGAGTTGCTGCTGCCGCTGCTACTGGAGAGAAAAGTATTATTTTTCCCTTTCTGAAGAGGACCATTCGAGCCACAACTGGGTCAACGATAGAACGGTTGCCATAAGTGGTTTGTTGGGTTTTTACATGTGTTTTTGCCCCCCTTGTGGACTAAGTCCCACTCCGTGTTTTCTGTTTTAGGAAAATTAATCACCATAATGTGATTCTGCAGCTCGATATAATTCCACCTTTTAACGGAATTAAATTCCTATATAGAAGAAGAGCGGACAAATATTTGCCGAGCAGATGTTTCTCGACCCAAGAATAAGAATGCCAACTTCGACGGTGGAGATAAATTAGAAAGCTGCACGTGCACGACACACGTTGGCACTCTTCTGTGCGAATATTTGCGCTGTCTGGAACCGTTTTCTAGGGCACGGTGCTCAAAATACCGTTATTATGAAAAAAATATGCAATCCGAGATTTTGGAGTTAATCGATTCCTTACACCATAGGGCACCTCTGTGCAAAAAAAATAAAAACATTCGCTGATGTAGTTTTCGAGATACAGCCCTTTTAAGATGTTACATCCGATTTTCAATAAGAAAACCAAAACAATCTATGGGTCATTCCTTCCCAAGTGACCACGCGTCCAACATCGACCTTCACCAAATCTGCTCATATTTGGCATGGGGGTTGTTTTTGCCCCAAATACAAAGAATCCAAAGTTTGGTGACATTTGGTCCACCCCCGCGCCCGTGGCACCCCCCTCTTTTTCTGGGATTTTTGAAAAACTTCATTTTTAAAATGCATTTTGCTAAGAGAAAAGTTTACAAAAAGTGAACTTTTTGATGTAGAATCGAATGGCGTACTCAAAATTTACGTACAGTGTTGCCAGATATGAAAAATTTGCGCTTTCAGTTTTAAAATGCATTTTTAACCCTTTGGACGAGCACTTACGGGAAAACTGACAATTGCATTCGATTGCTGAGAGTTTTTTACATTAAATTCAATCAAAACCTCAGGGTAAAATGAATATTTCTTGAGATATCACATTTTTAAGTTGGAATGCTCTGTATTGCACAGCAAATGTTTTTCTTAACCATCAATTTTCAACAGTACATTGCGTGAGAGCATAGTAGGCCTTGAAATTTGAATATTCTTTTTTTCAATTTCTAAACGGAAGCAAGTGAATGTCCCAAAATTGAATTTATGTATGTATGTATTTGTGTATGTATGTATTTTTTTTTTTTTTTTGTTGCCCAATGGGCATTGGGTTAAGTTCACTGTGACCACCTGAGAAGGCTATCTTTTGTGATGTACCCTGGTTACTGTCCATACTACAAATTACTCGTATCCATTGAATCGGAAGACGAGGGGTTATTTTGCAGACATGGTTTATCTCAATCCGGCGCAATACAGTCGATGAACTGTATGACCTTCTTGGGATGGGTGTGGTGCCATACATCGTACGGCGTAAGAAGGTGCGATCCAAAGAACCGCAGCCTTCGAGACACAAGTGCTCCGCAGAAGCAGAGTAAATGTGCCGAGCTTTCCAGCTCAGTTAAACAAAAACGACAGAGGTTGTTAGGCCACCTGCCGATTTTGTGCAGGTGATATCTGGCAGGACAATGTCCTGTTAGAAGCCCTGCGAGTATTCGTAGTTCCCTACGGTTTAAGCCAAGAAGTTTCCTGGAAATTGAAGGACTTGGAGTGATAAAAGTTTTAGCTTGTCTCAGTCCTCGCATCTCGCCCCAGATTGAAGCGATTTGCAATTGTCCCCAATTAGTTATTTCTTGCTTCACGGCACATTTTGAGATTCCAAGGAACGGCTCGGGACCCACGAAGATGTTTGATGAGCCTTGTCTGGCAAGTTCATCAGCCATTTCGTTGCCTTCAATGCCGCAGTGCCCTGGGACCCAAAACAGCATCACTCTGTTATGCCGAGAAGCAAGTTCCCTTAGGGAAGCGACGCACTCCCAAACAAGTTTGGATTCGCATTTAGAGGATTTTAATGCCAATAGTGCAGCTTGGCTATCCGAGAAAATACCGATTTTTGCGTGTCTATAATTTCTCATAATACACGTCCTCGCACAGATGTGTATGGCATACACTTCTGCTTGAAAAACGGTAGGCCACTTTCCCATAGATATGGTTTCCCTGGTTCGAGGACCGAAGACTCCAGCTCCAGTAGAAGTGCCCATTTTTGAACCATCCGTAAAGAAACGAATAGTTCCTTCTGGAAGTGTAGGTCCTCCATTACTCCACATTTGGCGATTTGTTTCAATCACCTCATATGGAATGTCCATGTTGGGCCTCACCTCCATGCAGTCCGAGACTGAAGTTGCAAGGGGGGAAATGTCAAAAGCCTTCACGATCCGCGAGTGACCCGTTCCATCTCCTTCCACCCAGTTGTTACACCGTTGTAGTCGTAGAGCGCCAAGCGCTGCCTCCTGCTTCACATGTAAATGTAAAGGCAGAATGCATAGCATGGCTTCCATGGCCGCGGTAGGGGTTGTTTTCATTGCACTCGTTACAGAGAGACATGCCAGTCGTTGGAGCTTGGTCAGCTTCGACTGACATGTCTTCTGTTCAGTCTTCGGCCACCAAACGGTCGACGCATAGGTTACCCTAGGTCGAGCGATGGTGGTGTAAGACCAGAATGCAAGTTTCGGTTTAAGGCCCCAGGTTTTGCCGAGCATTTTGTTGCACGCCCAGATAGCAGTAGTTGCCTTCTTTACCGCATAGTCCAGATGTGCATTCCAGTTCAGCTTTTTGTCAAGGATTACTCCTAAATATTTGACCTCAGAACTGAAGGTCATTTGGGTTCCTTTCAAGGTAGGCGGCCTAAGGTCGTGTTTCCTCCTGTTAGTAAACGGGATTATCACGGTTTTGTTGGGGTTTATTGTCAGCCCTTCCTGCTCACACCACGACATGGTGCAGTTTAGAGCTGACTGTAGACGGTCCGATAACGTTCCGTCGTACTTCCCCCGGATGATTAAGACTACGTCGTCAGCATATCCAATGACTTCGTAGCCAAGTAGTGTGAGTTTTCTTAGAAGGCTATCTACCACCAGCAGCCAAAGCAAAGGAGAGAGTACTCCCCCTTGCGGACAGCCTTTGGCTGCTGTTATTGTGATAGATGTGTCTCCTAGCGATGCTGAAATCTCTCTGCTCGTAAGCATAGCATGAATCCAGCTCGCAGTTGTTCCATCGACGTTCCTCGACCGGAGCGCTTCATTGATGGCTGTGTACGAAGTGTTATCGAAAGCACCCTGAATATCAAGAAAAGCACAAAGTGCAGATTCTTTATATTTCAGTGCGTTCTCGATACGTGACACTAGCGTGTGTAGGGCAGTTTCGGTCGATTTGCTCGCTTGGTATGCATATTGGTGTTTATGCAAAGGGAAGTCCTTCAAGAACTCCGCCCGGATGTGGTTATCCGTGATTTTCTCCATAAGCTTAAGCACCGTCACTGTCAGACTTATGGGTCTGAAGGCTTTTGGCATCGTGGGGTCACTTCTGCCGGCCTTAGGTATGAAGATCACCTTAACTTTACGCCAGCTTCGAGGGATGTAGCCCAGGGTGAAGCTGGCTCGAAGTAAGTTGATCAACTCAGCCATTATGGTGTCGGCTGCTTTTTGGAGAAAGATTGGAAGGATGCCGTCGGGTCCTGCAGCCTTCAGTGGTTCAAATGTGCCGAGGGCCCATCTGATTGAAGACTGGTTGAACATTCGACGGGCTAGGTGGACTGACTCTCTTGATGGTCGAAACCATACGCCATCTGCAGTCCGGGTACTAGCTGCATCCTCCTCTCTTTCAGTTGATTCTGGAAAGTGCGTACTCATGAGTACTTGCAGTGTTTCCTTGTTTGTGACAGTGAGAGTGCCTTGCTCGTCTCTCACCTGTCCTAGACCGTTGGAATGGTCTTTTGACAACGCCTTTTGGAGTCGGGTTGCTTCAGACATCGAGCTTATGTCCTCACAGAAATTAGCCAGGCTAGTTTTTTTGGCTCTCCTCAACTCCGCGTTATACTTCGTTAGGGCTGCTTTGTAGGCATCCCATTCGGAAGTGAGCTTAGCTCTGTTGAAAAGCCTTCTAGCCTCCTTGCGGAGACTGCTCAGGCTTTCGCTCCACCACGGTACGTCCCGACAGATTTCCCTCACCTTCTTAGGGCAGCTTGCCTGCTAGGCTGCCGTGATCCTGCGTTGAAGAGTATTCGCTGCAGTATCCAATTCTTCGGGGGTTCGTATTCGTGAAGGAGCGTCTTGTTTGGACCGGCAAAGGTGACCTCGAAAGGCGTTCCAGTCCGTGTCATTTGGGTCACGAAACGTTTCCCTTTTCAGTTGACTGGCTTCAATGTCAAAGACAATCTGTCTGTGATCAGATAGACTAGCTTCTTCAGAGACATGCCAGTTTTTTATTTTGTCTGCAAAAGCAGCACTACACAGAGTGAGGTCCAAGACCTCCTGTCTTGCGACAGTAACAAAAGTAGGTTCATTGCCCTTATTGCATACATTGACGTTGTTAGACGTCAAGTATTCAAGAAGGCGCTCACCTCTATCGTTAACATCCGTGCTTCCCCATATCGTATGGTGGGCGTTCGCGTCACAACCGATGAGGAACGGTTTATTGACAGCCCTACAGTATCGCACAAGTGCGGCCACTTCTGGCGGTGGAACATCGTCCTGGTCACCAGGAAAGTAAGCAGATGCAACAACCATCTCCTGCTTTCCCTTGGTGGTCGGGACGGTCACCATTGCTGCAACGATGTCTCGTTGGACGAATTCCGTGATTGGAGTACACTTGATGTTTCCGCTCAGCAGAATCGCCGTTCTTGGTGTTGCCTGCGTATTGCTGTAGATCAATCTACTGCTTTGACAGGACAGTCCAAGGATTTTGTTGTGGTTCACCCACGGTTCTTGAACGAGAGCAATCCCAAATTGCTCTTTAGTGAACCTCCGACTAAGGATACTGGAAGCACCCTTAGCATGATGGAGGTTAACCTGGATGCAACGGATATTGTTCATTGTTCAGTTGAACCTGCCGTTTTCTCCAAGATGTTTTGATGATCCGGGAACAGGATAGCAGTGTCCTGCAGCTTGGTCGCTGATGTGTGTTGAGGATGCGGGTTCCTCTTGTATAGTACATGAAGTACTGGAAGGCCACATGAGGTCGGTTTTGGATTGTTTATCTGTACCTGAGAGTTTTCTGAAATGCTGTTGACGAGTGGTAAAATACCGTGCTCATCGTAGCGGGGGTGCTCAAGCGGTGAGGTTGTTGCGTGAATTTTCAGAATGTTCAGCTGTACCGGTGCTATATTCGCAGAAAAGCGAAAATATGCATGTGGTTGCCTAGTTTTCGTCAAAGACTGTTGCGTAACCTTACCATCTCTCGCAGAATTGCTCCGAAGAACAACAGAAGGTTCTCGTTTGGTACTGGATAACTCTCCTACTTCCTTCCACATGTGAACCTTCCTGTGCATGTCTCTCATGCGTTCCGACACCGCAAACTGCACTCTACAGTTTTCCGCCGACTCTTCTCTTCTAGTGGTGTCCTCTCTTCCGGCGGATTTCATGCTTCTTCTTCCTTTCTTCCGCGTTGGTTCCAGCTGAGGGAAGCAGCTGGCACTTGGGTTTTGGTTTTGATCAATTTCCATGTTGATAAACCTTGTTTTCAGGACTCCTAGAAACTTCAACTGTGACTCGGGCCTGCAAAGACACAGAGGAGACTACATACTGCGTGGGGCGTCTTGGTACCACGCAGGCTCCGTTCAGACCTGGATACTTCTTGCTCCCCTCCAGACATACATCCCTTGGCACGGGTCGCTTGACACTGTAGATTGGGGATTGGGATTTGGGAAAGGGATTGGGGATGGGGAATGGGACGTGGTTCTCTGTATGGCTTTTTGCGAGATGAGAGCAGAGGACAACAATCATCTCAACGTTTCCACTTTACCCGGGCTAACGACCGGCAGTTCCAGTTCACGATGATTTCCCTTCATATGTTAACAAGACCACTTATGATTTTGGCACATATTCCGTTTGTCAGCGTTTCCTGTCATCACTGGCGGGAAAAATCTACGTGGAATCAGCTGTGCAGACCTCATGTGTGACAGGAATGCAGGTTGAGCGACTCCCACGACTTCTTGCTATGTATTGTATGTATGCATTTGAACCCCCGTCTTGGCAGGACTTAGCGTGGTTCACGGATATAAGAAAATGACAAAATGTTTAATTTCGAGTTCATCAACCGGAATTTTCTAGTTTTATGGCCCCAGAAGTTAGCCTGATACTATGAGCCCATTTGGTTAATGTTTAGTGGGTCCAGTTTTGACCTGAGAGATTTTTGATTTTTTTTTTTTGCAAAATTTATAAACATGCTTTATAAACACCTATATCTTTTCGGGATCAATTCCTAGCGCTTTGCGATGTTCTACAAAGTTGTTCTCCGGAACAAAATCTTTAAGAATTTTGACAATAAGAAAATTATATAGCGTTTTGGGAAACTTTGTCGAAGAAGATGTTAAAAGTGAAAATTCCTCATAGTAAATTAATTAGAACATAGGCACCATGTTTTGCGAAATATCAAAGGTGCAGTGCTTTAGTTGTCACCATAACCCATTATTTTGGGTGCTTACAATAAGCACCCCAGTTTGGAGGTGCTTATTTTTTAACGTTTTTATTTTATTTTAATTTGTATGTAGATTTCGAGATAATTGCTATAGCTGTTAGTTTAAATTTCAATCTTCTTGCTTCTTTGCATTTTTTGAAAACGGGAAAAATTGCTGCAGCATTTCCCTCAGCACGGGTTTGACCTTGCGAGAATTGGCGGATGACATTTTTGAAACGATTCTTACAGAAATCGAGGGGCACAAGGGGATTGTGTCCTTCGTTCAAAGTGGCTTTTCATTAGATCTAAACAGCTGCACCAAGAACATCCCTAGGAACATCTTGTATTACTCACGGTTCATTTTCACACTCTTCTGCCTCATCTTTTTGAAGGATTTGGTGTCTCCACGCCAATTGACCCTTAATAAAAAAAAACCTCAATTGACCCTATTCCGGGTAAAAGTTGAAATAAAGTCGCCAATTCTGAAGTCTGCTCAAAAAAAGGACTAGAAGCCGTCATCTTCTCAAGATCTATTCTCCCCACTCACAATTCGGTCACTGATGTCTAATTTTGGCCACATTTTAACATGCCATTACTCCTCAAGAAGCACAGAATCTGCTACGAACTGACCAAAAATTAGGTTCTAAATGACAATGTTGACAACAGCTATTTTTTCTGTGGTAACAAAGAAAGACAAGTCAAAGTTACCTTGTTTGAAAAATATGCACCAGCACCGCACCCAAATATTTTAATATTTGAAAGTAAACAAACCGCGTGGTAAAAAAAGGTATAATTTCATAATGTTGAAATGATTTCCATGAAAAAATAACGACACGGGACGGATTTCCAGACACAAGTTCCCGAATGACCCTATCCGCCAGAGACTATGGATAATACCCCGCGAAGTGGCGATGAAGACGGTTTTGCAAGTTCAAAGTTCAGATATATTCGGACCACTTTGCGATAAACTTCTTGTGAGTCCACATAAGGTCGGATTCTACACAAGCACGCGATTTCTTCGATTCCCTATGCGAGTCGACAGCGAGAGTGGGCCAGTCCTCGGAGAAGGTTATCGATGGATGCTCGGAAAGACCAGCTCAGCCACAATCAGCGGAATCACTGATGTTTCTGCACTTGGTCGGTTATTCCCTGCCGGAGATGGCAGCGAGTTGTTCGGAAGGATCAACAGCGGGACTTGGCCAGTACTACCCGGCAAATCTTACCGGTCAATCGGAAGCAACAATTTTCATCATTTTTCGTAACAGATTTGCACACACACAAAAAGTGGTGTTTTCTTGAAGATTTGGTGTAAACAAACAAGCAACACCAATACTGCTACACTCACAGAGCCCACGCATTAGTATTAGTGAAGAGCCCACGATAAACAACGTGGGCTCTTCACTAATACTACTACGTGGGCTCTTCGAGGTTTTGGTGACTGTCAAACGTTCTAGCCATTTACAGTGGTGCCAGAGGGTTGTATGACAGTCAAGTATCTCTGGGTAAAGCCTTTTTTAAATGTTATTTTTGGCTTTTTCTAAGAAAATCAATAAAAGCAATACAATTTTAGCACTTTAAAGAATATGCATTTCGAGATAATGAAGAATTTTGCTCCATATGACTGTCAAGTATCTCAGGGCAAAATTTCAGAAGGTTTGCTGATGTAGTTTTCGAGATACAGCCGTTTTAAAATGTTATTTCCGACTTTTTTCTAAAAAAATCTATAAAATCGATATAATTTCGGCATTTCAAAGAATATGCATTTCAAGATAATGATTGATTTTGCTTTATATGACTGTCAAGTATTCTAGGCCAAGTTTCAGAAGGTTTGCTGATGTTGTTTTAGAGATACAGCCGAATTATGATGCTATTTCCGACTTTTAACGCCGATTAAAAAGATCTTCTTTGAAAAAGTCGGAAATAACATTTTAAAACGGCTGTATCATCAGTCATATGAAGCAAAATTTATCATTATCTCGAAATGCATATTCTTTAAAGTGCTGAAATTGTATTGATTTTATTGATTTTGTTTGAAAAAGTCGGAAATCACATTTTAAAATGGCTGTATCTCAAGAACTACATCAGCAAACATGCTGAAACTTTGTCCAGAGATTGACAGTCATATGAAGCAAAATTCATCATTATATCGAAATGCATATTCTTTAAAGTGCTGAAATTGTATTGATTTTATTGATTTTGTTTGAAAAAATCGGAAATAACATTTTAAAATAGCTGTATCTCGAGAACTACATCAGCAAACCATCTGAAAATTGGCCCAGAGTTACTAGAAAGTCATATGAAGCAAAAACCATAATTATCTCGAATTGCATATTCTTTGACATGTTAAAATTGTATAGATTGTTTAGATTTTCTTATTGAAAATCGGATGTAACATCTTAAAAGGGCTGTATCTCGAAAACTACATCAGCGAATGTTTTTATTTTTTGCACAGAGGTGCCCTATGGTGTAAGGAATCGAAAAAAAAAGGAATCGATAGACCCTAAAATCTCGGATTGCATTTTTTCATAACAACGGTATTTTGAGCACCGTGTAGGGGTCTGGTCTGGTCTTTCTCAGAGAACGCTTCGTTCAGCTGGACTAAATGCAGTTACACGAAGATTGTTCTGAAGTATTGTAAGCTGGAGTAAATTTGCAAGTTAATACGTTTCCGTTGAAGACTTCATGTTTCTGCTTGAGATAAGCTTTATTTCGAATTCCTTAAAATAATTTAAGATTTTAATTCCGAAAAAAAAATAATCAAAACAGCATCAGCTCACTGTAACCGGCAAAAGTGTAGCAATTTTCAATTTCGCGCAATCTTTGCAACACTTTCAATACTGCAGACAGATAAAATGGGGGTCTTCGTTTTCTCTCGTAATGTTGCTCCGGAAAAGTCCAATACCCATTTCTGTAGCGCATATTCCACCGTATTTTATTGCCTTCAACGGTGGAGGGCGCAAATGTGTCGCGCTCGTTCAAGATTGCATAACGTCCACCGGAACGTGAGTTTCTTCTGTTTAATTCAGTTCGCCGTTGTCGTGCTATCTTGCGCACTTGCATTTTGGAATCAAATTGAGTTAAGAACACCATTTTGTGCAGCTCTCAATGCCTCTCCTTTTGACCTTCCCAGATCTCTAAGATTCGATTTCAATCCTGAGATATTCAATCAAAACTGAAAAAAACTCCGTGCATAGTTGTCACTCTTCATACGAAAGAAGTTTCAAACTTGTCGTACTATCTTGACACAGCCTGAACATTGCTGTAAGTGCGACAACTGGCCGAAGAGATTTCAGGTCAGAACACGTTTGACACACGTGCATGCCCAACTACCGTAAACATTTGTAATTATAACTCTGGACTGCGACTACCAAATTCAATCAAACTTAGGGCCAATGCACAGAATGGTCAATCAAACAAAACGTGTTTGTTATTGTTTACATTGCGTGCCCTTTTTAGTTTATTTAAGGTTTTTTCTTCGAAACGTCAAAAAGCGACGTGCGACAAGATTGCACAACAGAGTCGAGTTGAGGAAATTTGCACGTTTATTTTATTTTCTTTTTGGCAGATTTCGCTTCTGCAAGGAAAATAAAACTTCTCAATTTGTCGTGTATCGAAAAGTTTTCCTCACTCTCAAGAAGAAGAAAAATGCTACACAACCACCTCTGTGTTATGGTATACGAGGCCATTGAATTGGTGGAAAAATGACGAAACTTTTTTACGACTTTATTAGCTGCGAGGAGCGCCATGTTTTGGACGGCTCGAGTACGGGTACCCATTTTGGGGGATTATGAATGACTTCCAGGATGAGGAGTACAAATTGGATCGAAACTCCATAAATTTTTATTTGTTACCTGCTCGCGAATTGAGAACACCGGACGTGAAGAACAATTTTTGAAGCTTTATTGCTTCATTCAACTGTCTGTGAAGTTAAATGATAGAAAATTTGAAACAAAAAATATCATTAGTTCCAACCAACCACATTCACCAAAAGTTAAATGAACAGTGCCAACAACAGCCACCCCCGTAAGTGAATGATTTCCCAAAAGCTTCGAGCAAACTTAATTATAGCTGGCAGCCAAACACGATTTGTGACGTCCATCCACGTCACAAGCTTAAAGAGTCTTTCTCACAATCCGACAGCAGCAACTCAGACCCAGTTGACGTCGTTGACGTTGGCCTATAATCCCATTCTGCCACCCATACTGCAACGGTGTCCAATATCCTTTTGAAAAAGTCCTGCAACAAGAGCCAGCCTCGAGATGCATGCTCTGCAGGACGTCGTCGTCGTCGTGCAACGTGATAGTGCTCGGGTTGAAAAGATTTCCGGACTCCCACGTCCGGTGATTTATGCTCAACGGGGTTCTCAACGATGCCGGTGACTACGGCAACCTGGTTGACCATTTGGAAGGCCTCTCATGTCGGCGGGAGGCCTACACTGCTGGAAGCTTTGCTGGTTCCAAAAGGTTGATGTCGAGGTTGAAGCTTTCCAAGAGATAAGCAACTGTATCTTGTTTGAGCGCTGCTGGCACAATATTGAATGGATTTCAGCTTCTGGAATTTTGGATTTTCAAATTTTCTTTAAATTTTCTTTAAATTTTCTCATTGTTATATTTTATATTAATATTTATATATCGTGGGTTTTATAGTTTTATATAAATTGAGTTTAACAGATGTTTTGGTTTCAAAAGATCGAACATTTTATGCCCTTTCCGAGGCCACTTAGGTTGATTAGTTAATCGTGGACTGGTTCGGATGCCGGCGGATTTTCCGACGATGTAATTTCGGGTTGGTACGAAATTCCAACGAAAAATCTATTCTATCGATACAAGGTGTTATATCCACTCCAAAATATTTATTTAGAACTTCTATGGTAATATATTGACATTAAGATAAATTGAAATTTGCAACATTAATTTTAGATAATAGGTTTTATTTAGAATTTCCAGAGAAATGTATACTATTATACTAGGTACCTTGTGAATTTAATATTCAAACCAAATTTGTTTTATCAGTCAAGGATGTCTATTTGGAGTTGTGATACTGGATTTATGGTGACTTGCTATCAAATAAATGTATTAAAGTTAATTTTTTGAAAGGTGTGCAAACTTTTTCTGCACCAATTTTGATTTTTGTAATACTATTTGTTGTAGAACTTTTTTTAGGTATAATTTTTTATGAGCTTTTTGTAGCAAAATGTTCGAGTTTCCGAACAAAACGTAGTACTAGGTTTATGTCAAACTTTAAATTGTTGGCATTTTTCATCACAAAATGTGCTTAGTGACCAAGGGGTGTAAACACTTTTTTTAAATACTGCATAATGAAAACATAGAAAATTTCCCGGGATTTAAAAATATGTTTCCCGTATCCCGAAAAATTCAAAACCCGGGAAAATTTTACATCACAAAACACCGCGAACTGCGTGACTCAAACAGGATCAAACAAGAAACGTTCAGTTGCTTTGTTTTGATCTCAAACTGATGATCTGTCAAAAAATCCACGTTGTTGGTTCTAGCTACTTTTTCGGTACAAGTACGCAAAATTGTGCTGAAACACCATTATTTTGTTAAAATTTTGCGTGTCATTTTGATTTGGGCTGCCAGCTATTTTATCAAATCCATGTTGATAGATTTACCTGATAGTTTAGCTGTTTCAACCAAAACAATCGCTTCTTCAAAAATCTGAAGCCAGCTAATTCGAACTGTAAGATATCAGACGAAACACCTTCCCACAACAACTTTGCGAATATTTTTCTTTTATGCATAGATATTTTGAAAAGTATTGATTGCCAAACAACTGAACCGGTTTCAGTTTTTATATTTTTCTGTATTTTTCTGCTCTCACCCATTGAAAAATCTAATCGAAAAATGTAAATTTCCTGTCGAAAAATCTTCAAAATTGCCATGGATAGAACAATGTTGGGTTTTTTTGTTTAAAACATATGAACATTTTTTTAATACATCAACTTCTGAAAACAATGTAATCCTAATAAAAATCGACCATTTTAAAAATAATAAGTTTTGTATGTTTTATTTTTTATTCTCTGTAAAATACATTAAAATAACAAAGATATTAGAAAATTAAAGTACCATTTTTGTATGAACAGCTTCCAAAATTGCTTGGAGACTTGTATGGGTAAACTAATGGCACATTATAGCTTCTTTGAACACAGGAAAGGCCTCCACAAAATTCGAGCAAATTAAAAAAAATGTTTACAAAGAACAAAAAAACGATTTTTATGCTTGAAAAATATTTGATCATCTAACGCATATTGTGAAAACTGACAAATAGAGGTTTTCTATGAGCACGTGGTTAGACTTTGACAAGATGATTTTGAAAAAAAACGGTTTAAATACAAATAGTATGATTTGGAGTTACCAATAAAATAGTAGTTTATGCAGTAGTTCCATACAACATTTTTTGCAATTCCGAAAACACCCTTAGAGTGAAATTATAAGGCAAAAGTTCATGTTTTTTTTCCAATCGCTTAAATTTAAAAAAAATATGTTAAAAAGTATAACTTTTCAAAACAAGTGCTGCAAAGTTCAACTTTTCAGCATCCATTTCAATGCTGAAAATTAGATCTTTTCAGCATTTGTTTAGAAAAGTTTTGCTTTTCGATTCTGTTTTTTTTTTGGTGCAGAATAGTAGGCGTTTTCGTCGTTCAAGAATGACAAGAAAAGTTATAAGTTTCACTACGGATTTGCAAAAAAATATATTTAAATTATTTTTTGCAATTCCGTCGTGAAACTCAAGGTGAAACTACTTACTTTTCCTGTCATTCTTGAACGACGAAATAGCCTACTTTTCTGTACCAAAAATAACAGAATCGAATAGCAACACTTTTCAAAATAAATGCTGAAAAGTTTTACTTTTCAGCACTCAAAAGGGTGCTGAAAAGTTGAACTTTTCAGCACTTGTTTCGAAAAGTAACACTTTTCAATTTTTGATTTAAACGATTTATTGACAAAACACATGAAAATTTGACAAAAAAATTTCACTCAGTGTGTGTTTTTTGGAATTGCCAAAAATGTTGTATGAAACTCGTTGCAAAACTTGATTTTTTTAGCACTTTTCGTATTTATCCAACTCGGTGAATCTCGTTGGATAAATGTACGACTCGTGTTGAAAAAATCCTCTTTTTGCATTTTGTTGCATAAACTACTATTTTGTGGCCTCAATTTTATGATTTTCTTCCAAACAATAAAAAGAAACTCAAACAAACAATCATTTTATTGTTTTTTTTTCGAAAATATCATATTTTCTCAACTACAGTATGTAAAAAAAGTATTTACACCCCCTGGGCACTATGTACATTTTGTGATGAAACATGTAAAAAAATTAAAGTTTGACAGGAACCTAGTACTACGTTTTGTTCAGAAACTCATGCCGAACATTTTGCTATAAAAAGCTCATGAAAAGATGATTTCTATAAAAAGTTATATAACAAACACTATTACAAAAATAAAAAAGGTGCAAAAAAAGTTTGTACACCTTGCGAAAAATTAACATAAATAATGTTATTTGTTGACAAATCACCATGAATCCAGTCTCCCAACTCCAAATAGGTATCCTTGACTGATTTAAAAAAATAATTTGGATTGAATATAAAGTTTACTAACTATTTAGTATAAAAGTTTATATAACTCTAGAAATTCTACATAAAACTTATCTAAACTTAATTTTGCAAACTTTCAATTTAACTAAATGTCAATATATTACCATAGAATTGCTAAATTAACATTTTGGAGTAGGAATAACACCGTTTTGGGGGTCTTTGTATCGATAGAATAGATTTTTCGTTGGAATTTCGTACCAACCCGGAAATACGTCGTCGCAAAATCCGCCGGCATCCGAACCGGTCCTCGAAACACAAGTCAACCTATGTGGCATCGAAAAGGGCATAACATTTCCTATCTTTTGGTACCCAAACATCTATGTTTTCTTTAAAACCTACGTTTTTTTAATAACTGGGAAAAAGTAAGTTTGATCCACGAGAACAAAAAATACGAAATTCCATACATTTTTGGCAGGCTGCTCAAACGAAACCATAACAACGTTTTTGCCTAGGTATTTAAAAACGTGGGTTTTATAGAAAACCTGGATGTATGGGTATCAACAGATCGGAAATTTTATGCCCTTTTCGATGTCACATAGGTTGACTTGTGAATTGTGGACCGGTTCGGATGCCGGCGGGTTTTCCGACGACGTAATTCCGGGTTGGTACGAAATTCCAACGAAAAATCTATTCTATCGATACAAAGACCCCCAAAACGGTGTTATTCCTACTCCAAAATGTTAATTTAGCAATTCTATGGTAATATATTGACATTTAGTTAAATTGAAAGTTTGCAAAATTAAGTTTAGATAAGTTTTATATAGAATTTCCAGAGTTATATAAACTTTTATACTAAGTAGTTAGTAAACTTTATATTCAATCCAAATTTTTTTTTAATCAGTCAAGGATGCCTATTTGGAGTTGGGCGACTGGATTTATGGTGATTTGTCAACAAATAACATTATTTATGTTAATTTTTCGCAAGGTGTACAAACTTTTTTTGCACCTTTTTTATTTTTGTAATAGTATTTGTTATATAACTTTTTATTGAGAACATCTTTTCATGAGCTTTTTGTAGCAACATGTTCAGCATGAGTTTCTGAACAAAACGTAGTACTAGGTTTCTGTTAAACTTTGAATTGTTAAATGTTTCATCACAAAATGTGCATAGTGCCCTAGGGGTGTAAATACTTTTTTTACATACTGTATGTTCGTTTGAAACAAATATTTAAATTTGAATAATTTCAATGTAACAATAGTCGCCATACAGCAATTTCATTTGAAAAGAGCCTAAACCGAAAAAAAAGTTTTCCGACCGGGCTCAACATTTTTCAGGGGGTTCCTTGGCCAAAATAATTAGACCCGTATATTTTTGTTTGGCCATTAGGGTGACCTACATCGTGCTAGGGTGGTTCGAAAAATGGCATTTTTCGCAAAAACCACTTTTTTAAAAAATCATATCTCCGCGTCATTTCATCCGATTTTAGCTGTCTTAGACGCAAAAGAAAGATGATAAAATTGGCTATTTAAGAAAAATAGTTAGAAGTTTCAAAAATCTAGCTTAACATTTGAACAAGTCGTTTGAAAATTAAAAATGGCGTTTTGACCGTGTTTGGACCAAAGAGCCTATGTCTGAAAATATTTTTATCGGATTCCTCGAAAAATTTCACAAAACATTTCAAAAAATGGATAATGTCGAATCGTACGTTTCCGAGATATAATTTTTTGAAAATAAAAACTGAGTTTTTCGACGCGCCACGCGCAAAAACAGAAAAATGCAGAAATCGGCAAAAAAATCATCTTTTTTCACTAAAACTGCAATAAAACAGTTTTTTTTTTGTATGGACAATTGTCCACGAGGGAGGGGGGGTTAACAGATTCCCAAAAAAGTGTCCACGTGGTTTATGGATGGTCCCTTATTAAAAAAATGATGACTCTACCGATTTGAATAATTACAAGGGCAATTTATTTAATTGATTTAATTCATCTAATTTTTCTTGTATAAATAAATCGAGAAATTACAAGAAAAAACTACTAAAATAATGTTTTTGCAATTCCGTCGTGAAACTACTTACTTTTCCTGTCATTCTTGAACGACGAAATAGCCTACTTTTCTGTACCAAAAATAACAGAATCGAATAGCAACACTTTTCAAAATAAATGCTGAAAAGTTCTACTTTTCAGCACTGAAATGGGTGCTGAAAAGTTGAACTTTTCACCACTTGTTTCGAAAAGTAACAGTTTTCAACATTTTTTTAATTTAAACGATTTATTGACAAAATACATGAAAATTCGACTTTAAATTTCACTCAATGTGTGTTTTTCGAAATTGCAAAAAATGTTGTATGGAACTCGTTGCAAAACTTGATTTTTTCAGCACTCGTCGTATTTATCCAACTCGGTGAACCTCGTTGGATAAATGTACGACTCGTGCTGAAAAAATCCTCTTTTTGCAACTTGTTGCATAAACTACTATTTAGCAACTTCGCTGTGAAACTATCAACTTTTTCTGTCCTTCTGGAGAAACGAAACGGCCTACTTTTCCCTACCAAAAATAACAGAATGAAAAATTAATGCCTTTTAAAACCACTGTAATGGGTGCTGAAAAGTTGAACCTTTATGACTGGTATCGAAAAGTAACATTTTTCAATAATTATTTTGTTTTGAACGGTGAATTAACTAAAAACATGAATGTTTGACATAAAGTTCCATTTTCTAGAACCGTTTTTCGAAATGACAAAAAATGTTGTAAGCAACTCGTTGCAAAACTAGATTTTTTCAGCATTCGTCGTATTTATCCAACTAGGTAAACATCGTTGTACGACTCGTGCTGAAAAAAACGTCTTTTTCAACTTTTTGCATAAAGTATTATTAATTGATAGTCACCCAGATGGTTCCGAAAGAGGTCCTAAAAATCAATGTATAAATTAAGTTCTTGCAACTTGACCAAGACACTTTCAAAAGTCATCCCATGTTAGCCAAAAATTTGATAGTTTTGAGAGAAATATTTTTCGATGTAAAATATCTGTGTTTACTTGCAAATAAAAGTTGAAAAAATATGTTCAATAATATAGTACCGTCAGTGGGGGTGACTATGGGTCAAAAAAAGATACACCTCTCGTATTTTCTGAATAATAAAAACAATTTAAATAACATCGAAAATCTTTCAACGTAGATTTGTTCTTAGATAGTTTACTAACATTTTCCCAAAATATGGTGGATTTTGATGAACACTACCTTAAATGTCAATAGTTTGAAAATTGACTAAATCTTTTCCCTTAGAGGGGGTGACATTGGGTCAAATGAAACTAAAATGATGCTCAAATACAACGACATGGTAAAAACAAGTCATCCAACAGTGTTTCTTGTTCGAGGGAATCGTATTGACTAGAGAGCCTGGATCTTATTAGAGAACGGACATCTCAAACCAAAAGTACCAATCGAAGCACGAGAACTGTCAAACGGAGGTACCAAACGAGCATAAGACAAAGGATTTTGCTCGATTGGTACCTCCGTTTGACAGTTCTCGTGCTTCGATTGGTACTTTTGGTTTGAGATGTCCGTTCTCTAATAAGATCCAGGCTCTCTAGTATTGACACGCTACAATGTTTGAAGTGGAGATTTTCAAACATTTGGGTAGTTTTCGAGCAATTCTAACAATAATATAAGAAAAATGATTTTTCGAGAGGTCATTTTTGGCCAAAAACGTACCCCAACTTTAGACAGCTGTCAAAATAACAGGATTTGCTCTAGAAACGCGATTTTTTCAGCGAAGTCATCTTAAGATGTCCCCTACACAACCCTTTCAACAGAATTCATTTTCATTGAGAAGAACATGAGAAATGGTAAAATCCGTAAAAAATCACTTTGACCCAATCTCACCCCCCAGACCCAATGTCACCCCCACTGACGGTAGCTTATTTATAAAATAATGGCTCTACCGGTTTGAATAAATGCGACGAATGCTGAATAAATTGATGTTTTCCGGAATAGCAAAAAGAAAAATGAAAAAGATGAAGCTATATTTTTTGCAATTCCGAAATGTTTCAAAAGAATCGGATTATTTTAATGCAAAGTGTGACAAAATAGCAAGACACGGCAAAATACAATTATTTGGTGCAATTATAAGCCATGATCTCCTACAAAATTCTTTTCCGATATGAAAGTGACTGTTTTCTCCTCAATTGCCACATCTTTCACTCATGTCTGATGGTGAATCTGCATCAGTAGCCGATTTTGTTTTCCGTCTTTCCGTCTGAAACAATGTATCCTCCCAGACTGTTCCTAGTTTATTTTATTTACTCTCGATACATCAGCATGCACGGTTGATGCCTTCACCGCTCTGGATGCAGCTCCCGACGTCTCGTTGTTGCGCAAATAAAGCTTCCTGAACTTCGGGGGTCTTTTTTCCTTCATCCCAACGACTCTTTCATTCTTTCTAAAGTGGCTCGTCCTAACAATGTTTGCGCGCCTTCCATATAGTTCCAATAGTGGAAGTTTCAAGTGTTTGCACTTTCCACTCTCGGCTGTCTACTCCGTGGCAGTACGTGCATCGTCCTTACGTGATGGAAATTCAGCTGGAAAATGTGAAATAAAACTATGAAATGTGTGTGTGTATTCCAGCAATCCGATTATGGAGAGTTTGTTTGTGCGAGGATTTACTCCCATGATCGTGGGTACAATGCTTGATCAAGCTGGGATTTAAGTTTTCTTGGACAAAGGTGGAATGTTGGTGATAAAAAAGTTTGCTTCTCGATTGGAAAACTGCTGCAAAATTTCAATTGGAATTCATCTTCATCTAACTTTTCAACCGATCGATAACCACTGCAACCTCCAACCATTTCGTCAATCAAGCTGAAATGTCTGTCCTCCAGACACCAGCCAACGTCCCTTCCGGACCACATCAGTATCCCTTTGAGTATCACACTCCAGAGCATGCCTCGTACCTCAAGAGCCGCCCACACGTTTATTCACATTCCCAATTAATTTATTATCACTGCATTCCCAGCCAACCAGCCAACAAAAGTGCTCCCCAGAGAAGGTTCTTCCGAGTTGCAATAACAGATGGAACCAGTCGTCCGGTGCGGAAATCCTGGCGCACGCTAATGACTCCGCCCTCCTTCCTTTGTGGTTAAGCCACCAAATTACATCGTTTTACAAACATGTCGGCTTAGCGTAGAGGTCCCCGGTTCAACCGGTCTAATTTGCCTCCGGATGTTACCAATTAGTGGCCTGAATACCTGAGCTAGAACTGGTCCATTTTCACCTTGCTGTCACGAGGACGGTCCGGCCCCCTTAATTAAATCATTCGACCAGTTGAGCTTATTTGCGTCCCTGCGATGGCTGTTGTCTTCATATTTCAATCAAAATGTTTCTCAGACACTGACGGAATCCAAACGTGTCCAGTGTTCCGAAGAACAAACAGTCTCCGCCAGCACCATCATTCTCCGGAAGATTGATTGTTTGCATATAGTTATGCCAACATGGTTCTCTATCAGATGAGGGCCGATTGGTTAGGATATGTTCACTTCTTGTTTGCTTACCGAGGTGTGTGGGTTGATGATGTACCTTTTGAAGGAATTTTTTGATCGAATTGGTGTCTTCGGCAAAGTTGTAGATTAGGGTGGGTACGTTTTTCAAAAAGTTCTCGGATCAGGTTTTAGTATGGTTCCCCTTGTAGGGCATGCTCATAGGGACTTTCATGCCAAATATCAGCTCATTTGGTTGTAAACTGGCTGCGCGCATCAGGGTTAAAGTTTACATGGGAATTACTATGGGAAATTGGAACGTTTTGTTCAAACGCTCCTACAGGTCTGGGAAAATCACGCGCCAACTTCTGGTATGGTCAGGCCTATGGGGAATGGTCTGGAGAACACTTTTCCCGAAGAGAGCATATGGATTCGTTGTCCCTAGACCTGGCGCATCGGCAAACAATCCGATGTCTCCGGAATCAACGGGTTTCCCTGAAAAAGCATCAAATTTTCCTTAGCATGCTATGAAAGTTTGATGAACACCGCGACGCCATACGTCAGGCAGCTACCACGTGGGTGAGAAATGGCTGGAATATTCAATTGCAAACCTTCTTTTAACTAGGGAATGATCATTTCGAGTAATCCTGATATTATTTAGTCGAATTCAGAATCTCTGCATAGCGAATTTGTATTTTTTTTGCAAAATATTTCAACCACGTGGTAGCTGCCTGACGTATGGCGTCGCGGTGTGCATCGAGCTTTCATAGCATGCTAAGGAAAATTGGATGCTTTTTGAGGGAAAACCGTTGATTCCGGAGACATCGGATTGTTTGCCGATGCGCCAGCTCTAGGGACAACGAATCCATATGCTCTATTCGGGAAAAGTGTTCTCCAGACCATTCCCCATAGGCCTGACCATACCAGAAGTTGGCGCGTGATTTTCCCAGACCTGTAGGAGCGTTTGAACAAAACGTTCCAATTTCCCATAGTAATTCCCATGTAAACTTTAACCCTGATGCGCGCAGCCAGTTTACAACCAAATGAGCTGATATTTGGCATGAAAGTCCCTATGGGCATGCCCTACAAGGGGAACCATACTAAAACTTGATCCGAGAACTTTTTAAAAAACGTACCCACCCTATTGTAGATATAGGTAAGGACTGAACTGAAAAAAATGATACCTTAAACTGGGGAGACTTTGATAGCCCGGGGTCACATTGATAGAAATTTGATTTGGCCACTGATTTTTATGCATCCAATGTAACAGTCATATTTTTGCATATATGTTGGATAATAAGCTATCCCTTAATGTTTGCGTACTCAAAATTCTCAAAAATGTTTAGATATTAATTTGACGGGCATTTGAAAAACCTATCAAAGTCACCCCGGGCTATCAAGGTCACCCCAGTTTACGATACGCGGAAAAAAATATGTGATTTTTAATTTAACTTTTTGTCACCTCAACACGATTTGCAAACAAAAAAACACTTTTTCTTTGTTTTTTTTATGTTTTAGGGGACATCAAATGTCAACTTTTCAGAAATTTCCAGGTTGTGCAAAAAGTTTTTGAGTTATGAATTTTTTAATCAACACTGATTTTTTCTAAAAATCGAAATATTGGCCGCAAAATCGAATTTGCAATCAAAAAGTACTAAAATGGCTTTTGATAACATGCCACATTGACAGAATGTATGAATTTAAGGAACAATTTTCTACGAAATCGGTCTTTTTTAGAATTTTAATTTTTGTATTTTTTAATTCGACTGAAACTTTTTTGGTGCCTTTGGTAAGCCCAAAAAACCATTTTGCATCATTAGTTTGTCCATATAATTTTCCATACAAATTTGGCAGCTGTCCATACAAAAATGATACATGACAACTCAAAAATCTGTATCTTTTAAAGGAATTTTTTGATCGATTTGGTGTCTTCGGCAAAGTTGTAGGTATGGATATGGACTACACTGAAAAAAAAATGATACACGGTAAAACAAAATTGGTGATGTTTGATTTAATTTTTTGTCACTAAAACTTGATTTGCAAAAAAACACTATTTTTATTTTTTTTATTTTTTTATATGTTTTAGAGGACATCAAATGCCAAATATTCAGAAATTTCCAGGTTGTGCAAAAAATCTTAGAATTTTTGAATCAATACTGATTTAAAAAAATCGAAATATTGGTCGCAAAAGTTTTTCAACTTTATTTTTCGTTGTAAAATCAAATTTGCAACCCAAGTAACATTTTTTTTTCAGGAGTTCTACAAGAGCTCTTCAAGATAGCTATAGCATAGCAGTTTGGACCGTGGTAGGATAAAATTCTCTTCAAAACTTCTTCAGGAGCTTGAAAGAGTACTTGAAAGAGTTTCATCCTACCGCGGTCCAAACTACTATGCTGTAGCTATCTTGAAGAGCTCTTGTAGAACTCCTGGAAAAAATGTTACTTGGGAATCAAAAAGTACTTTAGTGAAATTTTGATAAAATGCACAGTTTTCAAATAAATCTTTTTCTAGGTGACTTTTTTGAAAATAGTCGCAGTTTTTCATTTTTTTAAATTAGTGCACATCTTTGCCCACTCTTGAAAAAAATATTTTTGAAAAGCTGAGAAAATTCTCTATATTTTGCACTTTTGAACTTTGTTGATACGACCCTTAGTTGCTGAGATATTGCCATGCAAAGGTTTAAAAACAGGAAAATTGATGTTTTCTAAGTCTCACTCAAACAACCCACCATTTTCTAATGTCGATATCTCAGCAACTAATGGTCCGATTTACAATGTTAAAATATGAAACATTCGTGAAATTTGCCGATCTTTTCGAAAAAAATATTTTTGAATTTTTTAAAACAAGACAAACATTCAAAAAGGGCGTTATATTGAATGTTTTTCCCTTTTGAAATGTTAATCTTGAATTATTTTTTTGTTGAAAATATTGTTTTCGAAAAGATTGGAAAATTTCACGAATGTTTCATATTTTAACATTGAAAATCGGAGCATTACTTGCTGAGATATCGACAATAGAAAATGATGGGTTGTTTGGGTGAGACTTAGAAAACATTAATTTCCCTGTTTCAAAACCTTTGCATGGCAATATCTTAGCAACTCAGGGTCGTATCAACAAACTTCAAAAAAGCAAAATAAAGAAAATTTTCTTAGCTTTTCAAAAATATTTTTTTCCAAAAGTTGCCAAACATGTGCACTAATTTTAAAAAAATGAAAAACTGCGACTATATCCAAAAAAGTCACCTAGAAACAGATTTTACTTGTAAACGGTGCACTTTATCAAAATTTAACTGAAGTACTTTTTGATTGCAAATTTAATTTTACATCGAAAAATAAAGTTGAAAAAATTTTGCGACTAATTTTTGATTTTTTGAAAAAAATCAGTATTGACTCAAAAATTCAAAGATTTTTTGCACAACCTGGAAATTTTGGAAAAAATGGTTTTATGTCCTCTAAAACATATCAAAAAATAAAAAATAAATAAAAATAGTATTTTTTGCAAATCAAGTTTTATTGATAAAAAGTTAAATAAAAAATCACCAATTTTTTTTTTACCGTGTATCATTTTTTTCAGTGTAGTCCATATCCATGTTGATTGGCAGCCCTGTGAGCAAGATATTAGCATTTTCAGTGACGGGTTGACAGTTGTTTTTTTGTTTATGTCGCGGCATCTGATGTTTATGTTCATTGCTTGTTTACGCTTCAATCACTCCAGTCACAAATAAATTGCTCTTCAGTTTCAAGCTACAAAACCCTGTTTTTCTGCTGTACCTGCTGTGGTGGCAATAATCCATACCTACAACTTTGCCGAAGACATCAAATCGATCAAAAAATTCCATACAGATTTTTTGTATTTTCATACATCATTTTTGTATGGACAGCTGCCAAATTTGTATGGAAAATTATATGGACAAACTAATGATGCAAATGGCTTCTTTGAGCATACCGAAGGCACCAAAAAAGTTTCAGTCGGATTAAAAAATGCAAAAAAAATCGAATGACCGAAATCTGAGAGAACTGTTCTAAGGCGGATGATTGGCGGTGGTTTGCAACATATTTTAGCTTTCAATTAAAATAAAATTATTTCAAATGTCTATAACCCTTTTGTTGCATAAATTAGCTGGCATTGTTAAATACCCTTGATTAAAATGTATCGAATTTAACTTAAATAACAAAAAAAGTTTAATAAATGCGATAAACACTGTGCAAATATCACCAGTAATTCTAAAAACTATACCTTTGTTTTGACTCAGACTCAGACATTTTCCAGAAAGAAACAGTTCAACTTTACGTCCCTAAGATCGCGCAGATTAAACTTCAAATTGAAACAGTTGTTTTCGAAAAACCCTTCCAAAACCAACAAAAAACCACCGCAAATTATGAAAGCACTCCGGGAGCCCATTATTTGCAAAACCATATGAAAATTATGCATTTTTCCAGGCACCATTTCCATACTAATAGCGCCTTCTTGGAAAGTTTCACCTGGCTCATAGCGTCACCACCACCTGGTCCACCTCCCAAAACACACACACACACCGGTTCCAGGAACCTGCTGTGGAAACTAATTTTCCGAGCGCGGATCTGTGCAGCCTGCTCTGCTCGAACGTCGAACCCGGACAAGCGGGAGTGGGGTCAGTAATTTGCATAAAATCCGTTTAAAGGAAAAGCCGCTCGGCCCGTGGGTGGAATGACTAAACTAGTCGACGGCGGCGATGGTTCTGGATCAGATCGTGTACACGCGGTCCTCCGACAGCCGTGGACATAATCATATTGCAATCCGGACGGTTGTTCGGTTCAAAAGTGGAGGGGTGGGAAGTTGCACATGTTTTCCACCATGGACGAGCAGCTAGCTTTTGTGCATTCTTTCATCAGGGTCATTTCACCGAATGACGTTTGGTCGAATGATGGTTTGGTCATTCTTTAGGATAATAAAAAAAATGCTTAAGGCATCCAAGAAACACCATTGTTCAGCCAAATGGCCAATTCGATGAAATGGCACATACGATTAAATGGTCCATTCGGTGAAATGACCAATTCTATAAAATGATCAGTTCATGAAGTAACTCATTTTGTAGAAAAACAAATTTGTAAGCATATCATGGAATTACCTTACGATAAGGAATTTCTTTTCGATGAAATGGCATTCTGTGAAATGACCCAAATTCATGCTTCTCTTGGGTTAAAAGTATTTTGTTCGACACAAGGCAAAAGGACATCGCACCACTCAACTTGAAATCAGGCTCGTTTCAAAAGCTCTCCAAATATAGTAGGCCTAGGAGTGTTGTGTACAGTGGCAAATCTGTTCCTCCCGAGGCTTGTCCTTTTCGTGTGTCAGACTTTGACAGGAGAATTCTCCACCCTCCAGCAGAAAATGCGCCCCGGAATTTGCATTTCCCATCATAAATGGTCGAATTAAAATCACGGGGCACGGAAAGAAGATAAATAAGCCCGTTGAGAGCACTCTGTCGGCAAGTCGCGTACATCTCTCTTCAAGTGCCTCGTGAGAAGGTGTGGGAACTTGGAAATTATGTCCCTTCGTGAGTGGCATCGCGAAATTTTCTGGTTGTGTACTTGATGCAATTACGGCGTAACGAGGCTCTGTTTTGGTGCGTTCAGCCGGATGTGTCGAGAAGCTTTTCGGTGGCAACTTTCCGTGAAATGCTGCTTTCGACAGGCGGGTACGGGAACTGGGACGAAATGGGAGGCAATTTTGATGGAGTTGGTGCTCCTTATGTTTTTCAATGTTTGAATTTGTTGTTAAAGCACGTACATAACATCCTTTTTATCAAATGAAATACAAATGAATTGTTCTTTACGAAATCAGTATTTTTTCAGTAATTTAAATTTTTGTATTTTTTAATCCGGCTGAAAGTTTTTTGGTGCCTTTGGTATGCCCAAAGAAGCCATTTTGTATCATTAGTTTGTCCATATAATTTTCCATGCAAATTCAATATTACATCCTTTTGAAAACAAAAATTAAAATATTGTTTTCGGAAAAATCGGAAAATGTCACAAATGTATCATATGAATAATTGCGATTTTTTCAAAAAAAGTTACCAAACGATGGCTACAACTTGAAAACGGTGCACTTTATCAAAATTTCATTAAAGTACTTTTTGATTGCAAATTCGATTTTAAATTGAAAAGTTAAATTGACAAAATTGTTGCGACCAATAATTCGATTTTTTGCAAAAAATCAGTATTGATTCAAAAATTTAAAACTCGGTCATAGATTTTTTGACCATTCTGGAAATTTCTGAAAAGTTGGCATTTGATGTCCCCTAAAACATATTAGAAAAATGATACTTAATCCACCTTTAGGTGGTTGGTGCCTTTCTCACATTCATAAAGTCTATACATTCCGTAAAAATAGCAACATTCCCTTATTATGTTTAAAAAATCAATTTTATTACTGATTTCTTTTGATAGGGTTCGCAGACTTTCAATTTTTCTGGCTCATCGGCAAGGTCTGATAAAAAAAACCTATGTGATTACGGGTTTTGATTGATATTTTCACCGAAAAATATCAATCAAAACCCGTAATCACAAAAAAACGGCTATCGAAAATCGTCAAAAAAAAACCTATCCAACGAAAGTTCACATGGAAGATTCAGGCAGTATTTTAATCACAATATCTCAGATCCGGCCTCCAGAAAGTATATAAATAACACTTAAGTGCCAATAACATTTGATGGGGTTGTCATATCCTTGATGTTTTAGGCTCATTTGAAAGGTCTTTCAATTATCTAACTAACGATGGGTCGCATGATGGACCCGAACATAATTTTTCACTGAAATATCTGAGATCCGGCCTCCAAAAAGTGTATAAATAACACTTAAGTGCTAATAAATTTTGATAGGGTTGTCAGATCCTTAATGTTTTGGGCTCATTTGGAAGGTCTTTCGATTATCTAACTAACGATGGTTCGCATGATGCACCCGGACATCATTTTTACTGAAATATCTGAGATCCGGCCTCCAAAAAGTGTATAAATAACACTAAAGTGCTAATAACTTTTGATAGGGTTGTCAAATCCTTAATGTTTTAGGCTCACTTGAAAGGTCTTTTTAATACCTTTCTGAAAATGTATAACATGATAGGTTTTCTTGCAAAAACCACCCTTTTTACAATCTTCCGGGCATACGCCAAAATTATTTTTTTAGCATAACTTTTGAAGTACTTAACTAAACTTGCTGATTTTAAATAGAGACCTATGGGACTCCAAGACGGATCGAAGTAGACTAATACGGTCAAAATCCGTTCATCTAGTCCGGAGATTATCGAGTGACAATTTTTAGTCCACCCACCTACACACATTCACACAGACATTTGCTCAGAACATGATTCTGAGTCGATAGGTATACGTGAAGGTGGGTCTACGAGGTCGAATTAAGAAGTTCATTTTTCGAGTGATTTTATAGCCTTTCCTCAGTAAGGTGAGGAAGGCAAAATAATAATAGTGTTTTTTTTTTTGCAAATCAAGTTTTAGTGACAAAAAGTGAAATTAAAATTTCACCAAAATTTTGTTTACCATGTATTATTTTTTAAGCGCAGTCCTTATCCATACTTTCAACTTTGCCCAAAACACCATCGATGAAAATAATCCTTCAAAAGATACAGATTTTTGAATTTTCATATATCATTTTTGTATGGACAGCTGCCAAATTTGTATGGAAAATTATATGGACAAACTAATGATGCAAAATGGCTTTTTTGGGCATACCAAATCAACCAAAAATGTTTCAGCCGGATTAAAAAATACCAAAATTAAAATGTACATTTTTTCTTGAAAATCGGTCTGTATTTAGAGCGGAGTCTTTATGCGGCCATCCAAAATGCACTTAACTTATATGAAAATGTCCCAGGAATCCAGTAAAAATAACCACTTGCATCGCAAAAATCATCTAGGCTTCATTTAACCCCAATACCGCTATAAAAGCATTTTTGACCATTTTCAAATGTTAGGTAAGATTTTACAAAACTGAAAATATTTTTATCGTTAAGATCGAACAATTTTACAAAATAATGACGATTTGAAAATTATGTAAAAGGCAGTTTATTCTGCGTTTGGGAAAATTAGCCCAAAACTGATTCTTCAATCTTTTTATTTAGTTTTATTTCTATAACAACATAAATGTGTCAAACAATCAAGTGCAAATCGTCATTCTGATGTTAAATTGTCTGATCTTTACGATAAAAATATTTTCAGATTTTTAAAATCAGTCCTTACATTTGAAAACGTCCAAAAATGCTTTTATAGCGGAATTGGGGTTAAATGGACCCAAGATAATTTTTGCGGTGCAAGTGGTTAATTTTACTGGATTCCTGGGACATTTTTACATCAGTTAAGTGCATTTTGGATGGCCGCATGAAGCCTCCGCTCTAAATACAGACCGATTTTTAAGAAAAAATGTAAAAAAAACCATCACCAATCTATTACTCGGATTTTTTACAAAAGAAACAATATTTTTCATACCAGGGAATCAGCCGCGTTCAATTAAGTCCGATTTTGGGTTCCATTTCGCCCACGTTCATCAATCGGTTGTTATCAAAAATCCCAAGTTTGGTGCTGATTGGATCATCCCTCTATTTTTGACACCGCCCTCTTTTTTGACGATTTTCCAATTTTTTTTCTTTTTATCATAACTTTGAAACTATTGAACAAAAAACTTTCTACATGTTGCATTTAATTGAAAATTGTCCAAGGAATTTGATGAAAATAAAATTTTTACCCTTAAATGCCCCCTAATATAATATTTTAACGTGTTGTGTATAAAAATTCAGTTTAGACCAATTCCTTATATTTTAATTTGTTTTATTTTATCACCATCGTGTTCCCCAGACAATTTTACATAATAATCAATGTAAACCTCAAACTAAAATGAACTATTGGCGAGATAAAGCAATTTTACTGAAAAAGTTTGATTTTGCGGGAGTCCGGGGAATTTTTTGGTCCAGGCACCGTCGAAACGTTGGGCTCGATTTTTTGGCTTCCAAACTATTTTTCTTAGAAAAGTCATTTAATTACCTTTCAGTTGCGCCCAAGACAGCAACAATCAGCTGAAATGGCGTGGAGTTATGATTTTTTTAATTTTTTTTTTTTGCAAAAAATGACGAAAATTGTCAGTTTTGGGACAAGGAGAAGGTAACCCTAATGGCCAAACAAAAAAAATACAGGTCTAAATATTTTGGCCAAGGAATCCCCAGAATTTTTTTTAGCACGATCGGTGAACTTTTTTTTCTGTTTATGCTCTTTTAAAATGGAATTGCTGTATATTTCTTTTTTAAATTTTGCTCGCCCCCATGACCTCGACTAAAACTTTGAAAATTATTTGCATCGGCTTTACTACAAGTTTCACTCCACTTAGCAGCTCAAAATTAGACCAAAAACAATGTCAAAAATAGTCACAAACCAAATCAAATTAATTAAGTACGCTAACCCTCAAATACCACAAAATTAGATTAAACTTTCCTTCGAAATTTGTTTCGGATCGAACCTTCACCGAACCAACCACGCGCCAAAAGTTTCATTTCCGGAATCTCCCCAAATATATCCCTAATTGATCGACAATAAAGCCACCGGAATCCCATCAGATGTAAGTTAGCCAACGGGTTTTCCTCCCCCCTTCTCAAGTTGGACAAGAAGGGAGAGAGTGGGGGTAGATTGTTTATTTATTCCCCCTATTCGTGGATCGCTTTTCCGTTAATTCTATTACGACCAGAATCGCCCTCCAGTATGCGTACGACGACAAACAAAAGGTAGCAATCAGCGCTAACCCCTTCGGTGTCCGGAATTCTGACCTGAAGTAATCAACATGCCTCCCCCGCACGTGGAGTTCCCGAAGGAAAGGCGGGAACCGCAGAGAGGGGTGACTTTGGCACAGGCGAGAGCAGCACAGTCACTTTAGTTCTGCGTGCGATTGCCATCACAGTTGGCGCACTTGACACGCGACTGATACTGCTGAGCATCGCTTTGCAAGCCTGCACCAGATGACGGTAAACTCCACACAAATTTCCGAGGGGTTGATTTTCGACACTGTCCATCGCCCTCTGTAAAGGGTTCTGCCGGAGCGGAAAAGTGATCCTTTGTTGGGAAGTGTTCGTAGCGACAGCTAAAATGTCTTCTCCCTTGAGCGCAAAACTTCCTTTCCCCCTGTGTCAACAATAAGGGAGGTGTTATTATATTAAAATTTAATACATTCTCTTTTAATTGATATTAAAATTTAATTAGTGCTACATTGTGCCACGAAGCTTACAAAGTGAAGGAAAAAACTCGACTTTCAAGGCAAAAAAGCGATCCCTCCAGTCGAGAAGCTGTCAGGAAGAAAAATTTCTACCACATCACGTACCTAATCAGTCGGCGATAATCGATTTCACAATTTCGGATCAAATTCTGACTTTCAATCATCGTAAAGGCTCGAAATCGATGTCGGGGTTTTTTTTTACAGGTCATAAAAAAGATTGGCGTGGGTTGAAGAGAAAAGGTTACTTTTCCAATCAACAACGAAATTTTTTAACAGATATTTGTTTGTTTTTTTTACAAAACCATCACTTTGCAAAACTTACTTTTTTCAAATATTTCTTTTAAAAAACACAATGTTGACTACCCTAGTCAGGAGAGTCACCCACAAACGACTGATCGACAGCAAATGAAACACTTGAAAAAAAATCAATCGAATCTGCTAAAAATACAAACCTTTTGCAACCTCATCAGGATGATGAAGAAATAGGGGGTTCACGTCAATTATTTTCAAATTTCATGCAACTTCACATGAAATTCTAATAAAAAAAATAAAATCAGCTGCTCTCCCCTAGCCATTTTCCCTTATGCTGTGGGAGGGCCCTCTGCCGCACTTCTACTGCCTGCCCAGATGATAAGAGCAGTATAAATAATTTCAAGAGGGCTGGCATCTCTACTCCTCTGCATGCTAATGATTGATGGTTGGAAAAGCCGCAATGAACACAGGCGCCCCCATCATCATCGATTCCCCCACCCACGCAACTGTGCGCAAGGTGCAATCTATCCTCGATATATTCTAATCAATGCCAGGCACAGCTTCCTCGGCACTTTGAGAGGTGCTGGTGGGTGGGAATGTTAGGAATGTGGTGGAAATCGAAACCGAAAGGAATCGATACCTTTATTGGTGCAGAAGAATGAAGAAACCGCCGCCGGTAATGATTTTGAACCCCGGAAGTGGGTTTCTGCAGCATGAAAGCAGTTGAGGATTGGAAATTTCAGACACGTCGGTGATATAAGTGCGAGCATAATGGCCTATCCAAAAAAAAAATAAAAAACTTACTTAATCCACCTATGTGGTTGGAGCCTTCCTCACAACAATGGCTGTACACAAGTTTCATCTATTTTTTAGATCCGGCTTCCAAAAAGTACATCGATATCACTTAAGTGGCCATATCTCGAGACAGGGTTGCCAGATCTTCAATGTTTTGGACTCATTGGAAAGGTCTTTTGATAATCTAACCAACGATGGGTCGGATGATGGACCCGGACATAGTTTACATACATTTAAGTGAGATCCGGCTTCAGAAAAGTACATAAATGTCACTTAAGTGGCCATATCTCGAGACAGGGTTGCCAGATCTTCAATGTTTTGCACTCGTTGGAAAGGTATTTTGATAACCTAACCACCAATGGGTTGGATAGTGGATCCGGACATAGTTTACATAAATGTAGTGAGATCCGGCTTCAAAAAAGTACATCAATATCACTTAAGTAGGCATATCTCGAGACAGGGTTGCCAGATCTTCAATGTTTTGAACTCGTTGGAAAGATATTTTGATAACCTAACCAACGATGGGTCGAATGGTGGATCCGGACATAGTTTACATACATTTAAGTGAGATCCGGTTTCCAAAAAGTACATCAATATCACTTAAGTGGGCATATCTCGAGACAGGATTGCCAGATCTTCAATGTTTTGGACTCGTTGGAAAGGTCTTTTGATAACCTAACCAACGATGGGTCGGATGGTGGATCTGGACATAGTTTACATACATTTAAATGAGATCCGGCTTCCAGAAAGTACATCAATATCACTTAAGTGGCCATATCTCAAGACAGGGTTGCCAGAACTTCAATGTTTTAGACTCGTTGGAAAGGTCTTTTGATAACCTAACCAACGATGGGTCGGATGATGGACCCGGACATAGTTTACATACATTTAAGTGAGATCCGGATATATGTAAAAACACATTTTTATACATAACTTTTGAACTACTTATCGAAACTTCAATCTGTATAAAACTCGATCTATGGGACCCTAAACCAAGTCGAATGCAACAAGTTTGGGTCAAATCGGTTTAGCCAGTGCCGAGAAACATGAGCTAGTTTGTTGGTCACATACATACATACACACACACATACACACAGACATTTGTTCAGTTTTCGATTCTGATTCGATATGTATATAGGTGGGTCTACGACGTTTTTATACAAAGTTCATTTTTAGAGCAGGATTATAGCCTTACCTCAGTGAGGAAGGCAAAAACGAGTTATTTCGAAAAGTGGTCAAAGCAATCTTATGGGAAACTGGACAAGCTTTCCGGTAAAAATATTCACGAGACTGAAAAATCAAGTCTGTCATATATAAATTGTCAAAAACCAATTTTTTCAACATTTTTATTTTTAAAACCACTGTAACTACACAAGGATTTGACTAAGGACAGTGGTCAATATGGAGACTTTTATGTAAAATTGTCTGGAAAATCGATTCCCACATTCGGTTTTAGAAAATTTTGACGTATAGAGCACTTTTGAAAAAAACAGTTCCAGTAAATAATTTTTGTATTTTTTTTTAGGTGAGTTGTTCCATCCTACATTTTTTGTTTTATCTTAGGCTATTTTCACAAAAAAAAATCGAGGACACCCCTTCAAATTTGACTTTTAAACTTAAAAATCAGAAAATCTTATAAAAGTCGCGTGTTCTTTTCTTTCAGTGTATTTTTTCGGAAAGCCCGTCAAATTTTCTACAGGATTGTCTTTGACCACTTTTTGATTTGATGCAACGGCTTCGAGATACAGCCCTTCTCTAATATTATTATCAAGTGAAACTGTCTCCATATACACAAAAATTGCTTATATAAGCGTAGGATAACATGTTTACAGAGTTTTATTGCAATCGGAGAGGGTCCGGTACAACCGATTCCCTATTTGGCATGTCAGTTGTTTTGCAATCATTATTGCACACTTTGCATCAAATTCTCCACCCTTGCAAATCATAACTGCACACCAAATATTTGCACACTTGAAATCATACCCCTTCTCTTTAAAAAAAATCAAATATTTTTTAACGAACCTAAACATGCTAACTATAATTATCAATGCAGGAAAATCGTGGGGATGGCAAGGCAACCCTATTCCGACCAAAGTAAACTGACCACATCTGACATTAGCTTGACAACCGTGCTGGGGCCCACTAGCTGTGAAATGGTACACTAAGCATCGGCATTACACATTTTCCAGTTTGCTTTTACACATTTGCATGGGACTTTTGAGTTCAAGCAGGATAACACAATTCGTGTAACCATAGTAATATGTATAATACTAATTCTCAGTGTTTGTTTTCTGAACTTCCAAGATGACGTCTTCTTCGCTATCCCCTGAGAAAAATGCATGTTTAATTGTTTTTAGTTAAATAGAGTAGATTCGTAAAATTTTTGAAGTTTTTTGAGAAAAGATTTTTTTGCCCCCTGATTTTTCGGTACAATTTTGAAGGGGACGGTAACATAAACTTTGAAAAATATTAGCAAAGGCCTATATTTTTTAAGTTTTTTGAAGCATCTGTGCCAATTTTAAGCAAAATTGGCTAAGATTAATCCATTATTACTCGAGCCTGAAATTGGTGAAAAAGGTGTTTTTCATACAAAAATGTTTTTTTCAATCGCTGATAACTTTTCAGGATCGAAGATAGAGCTTTAAATTTCCAATGAGAATCTCACTTTTGGGAATATTTGGGCACCCTGCAGACCAAACCATAAAAATGGTACTTAAATATTCCAACAGCTGTAACTTTTGAGTGAAGTTTCTGATAAATTTGGTGTCTTCGGCAAAGTTGTAGGTATTGCTGAGGACTATTGAGAAAAAATAGCAAACAATTTGCTGATTTTTTTTAATCAACTTTTTTTCACAAAAACTCAATTTCTCAAAATTTCACAAAACCCCGCATTTTTTGAGCCTCGTGGCGCAGGGGTAGCGGCTTCGGCTGCCGATCCCGATGATGCTATGAGACGCGGGTTCGATTCCCGCCTTATCCACTGAGCTTCTATCGGATGGTGAAGTAAAACGTCGGTCCCGGTTTCTCCTGTCTCGTCAGAGGCGCTGGAGCAGAAATCCCACGTTAGAGGAAGGCCATGCCCCGGGGGGCGTAGTGCCAATAGTTTCGTTTTTCGCATTTTTTGAGCCATAGAGAAGTATGGTCAAAAATTTGCGCAGAGTTATGATTACGTAAACAAATTTGACTTAATTGGTTTATGCAGCAATTCCATTTGAAAAGAGCCTAAACCGAAAAAAAATTCTCCGATCGGGCTCAAAATATTTCTGGGGGTTTCTTGGCCAAAAAAATTACACCCGTTTTTTTTTTTGTTTGGCCATTAGGGTGACCTACATCGTGCTAGGGTTTTCTCCAAAAATCATATCTCCGCGTCATTTCATCCGATTTTAGCTGTCTCAGGCGCAAAAGAAATGTGATTAGTTTGGCTATATGAGAAAAATAGTAAGAAGTTTCAAAAATCTAGCTTAACATTTGAAAAAGTCGTATTAAACCTTAAAATGGCGTAACCGTGTCTGGACCAAAGAGCCTATGTCTGAAAATATTTATATCGGATTCCTCGGAAAATTTCACATAGTATAACAAAAAATTGGCGATGTCGAACCGTATGATTCCGAGATATGATTTTTTGCAAATAAAAACTGAGTTTTTCGACGCGCCAAGTAGCTAAACTAATCACCTTTCTTTTGCGTCTACAAGGAGAAAAAAGAGTTCCTAAAATCGTGAACACCCGTTCATGAAATTGGGAACCACGAACAAAGTGTTTAAACTCCATGGTACGTCTTTGAAAATCGTACCATGGCATTTGAACTCTTTGTTTGTGTTCCCCATTTCATGAACGGGTGTTCACGATTTTGGGAACTCTTTTTTCTCCGTGTAAGACAGCTGAAATCGGATGAATTGACGCGTATATATGATTTTTTGAAAAAAGTATTTTTTTTAAATGACGAAAATTGCCATTTTTCGAAAACCTTAGCACGATGTAGGTCACCCTAATCGCCAAACAAAAAATACGGGTCTAACTATTTTGACCAAGGAACCCCCAGAAAAAACTTTGAGCCCGATCGGAAAACTTTTTTTTGTATAGGCTCTTTTCAAATGGAATTGCTGTATGTGAAGTTGTATTTTCAATCGAAAAGTACTTAACAGATAAGTTGATAAAAGGCTCAATTTTCAAAGTAAAGCCACCGAAAGTTTGATTTTAGCGAAATATTTGCAGTTTTCGATTTTTAAAAATAGTGACCATGAGTGAGCATTTCTTAAAATATTTTTTTTGACATGTTCAGAAGATTTGCTATAAAATTGTATAAGAGACATTGAAGATTGGACCTCTGGTTGCTGAGATACAGCGGCTTAAAGAAAAAGAAACAGGAAAATTAAAGTTTTCTAAGTCTCACCCAAACAACCGAACATTTTCTAAAGTCGATATCTCAGCAACTAATGATCCGATTTTCAACGTTGAAACATGAAACAGTCGCGAAATTTTCCGATCTTTCCGAAAAGTATACTTTGAATAAGCTTTGAATGGCTGTTTGGCTCTTTTGAAATGTTAGTCTTATTTCAAAAATTTTAAAAGTATTGTTTTCGAAAACATCGGAAATCTTCACGAATGCCCAGAGCCCTAAACTAGCTCCGAAAAAAATAGTCAGCTTGTGGAGCGATTTTTTTCAATGGCACCATAAAAGCTCAGCTTTTTTTTTTTTTTTCTTGGGATTTTGAATCTGAAATTTTTGCAACCGAAAGTGTGCAATTATCTGAAAAGTTATACGATTTTAGTTTTCATTAAAACGTTAAAACCTTGGGTAGTGTTAATCTCATTCAATCAAATAAGCCGTAATTTCAGTTTCTTAACAAATAAGCAAAAGTTAATGTTAATTTCATGATTTCAGTTGAGTTTCATGAGAGCATTAAGCCGTTAATAAAATTGATACTTTTCGCTAAAATTAATCAAAATCTCGATTAAACGTAAATACCCTAAAACCGGTAATCTAGCGTGATTTCTCAGGGTGTTTCTCAAGGATCGGGACATTGGACGCTCTAATGAATATCAAAACGACACCTTGCATCACATTTTAAAGTTGCTCCATTCAAATGGTTCAAACGACGACAAGTGATCCCTGAGCCACCACTAATCTGCACACTAATCCTTGCCGCTAGTAACTCATACAAGAACTACTTCCACCACTGCTCAAACCACGATAATTGGTTCGGCACAACTGGTCGTTGCCGGTACCCAACGCTGATTACGGTGCATCAGCCATTTTGAGCTTCGGTGGATTAGTGACACAAATTTGCCTCGTATGCAAAGTGGCATAATCGATGTTCGACAACGGAATTTGCAACACGGGCACAATGAACCAAAGTTTGCAAAGCTTCTTTCTGTCCACATTCCACTTGTAAAACTAGTCCACTGTGCAATGTCGTCCTCCTCCTCCTCCTCCTCCTCGAACCACCAGTTGCGGCCAGCTCGATTATCAGCCGGGTGCACTTTGCTGCAGCAGAAAATAAAACTAAATTGGATTTCCTGCATTTTCACTTCCATTTTGCTTCCCACCCGCCGCTGGGAAAACTACGGAAAATCCCTTTTGAAGACAGCAAAAGAAGAAAGGAAAAAAAAGCTCAAGTAAACCAGTTGTTGTTAGCGTTTGTTCGCCACCACCGCCAACAACACCACGTGACAACACCGGCCATGAAGCGTTTATGGAATTATATCTATTTTTTTTCGCCCCGCAACGTGTTTTTTTTCTGCTTGTGGGAAAAATGTATCCGACTTCCGGCCTGCAGAGGAGGAAAAAATGTCACAGTTTTCTCGCGGGAAATGCTCGCTGTACTGCACCACCACTGCTGTCACATGATATTTTGCGACGTGTGTCGTCGTGTCTTGTCTCGTCCTCGTCGCTTTAATCAACTCTGGATGGTAATTTAATTTCGCCTTATTCGCCGTCATAATCTAAATTGGACTTCGTTTTGCTGCTATGCGGTGGTTGCAATCAGCGAATTTTGTTGGAAATGCCCAGAAAAAAAACCTGCCTTGTATAAATCCGATGAGAATCCAAATTTAAAAACTTGGAGCCTTCTTACAAAAAGATTCTTGCAAATCTTCAGTCTCTGAGATCCGCCATCTGAAAAGTACATAAATATAAGTGGTCATAACTTGAGACAGGGTTGCCAGATCTTCAATGTTACATTAAGCTACCATATTATGAAAAAAAAAGGACAACAATTAATTCCATTTGCATGTTGGTCAACAACAAGTCTTACGAGGCTCGTTATTTTGTGATTTTATATGATTTTTGAGGTTTTTATATGTTTCAGGGGACAAAAACCCACATTTTTCGAGCCATAGAGAAGTATGGTAAAAAATTGTGCCGCCAAATTTGTTTTTTTAAGGCAGGCCTACCCTAAGATGACAGATGGCCATTGGGCCTCGTCGGAGTCCGCCCATTAAATATGCAACTCAAAATTAGCACGGAAAACTTTTTTTTCGGGACGGCTTTCGAAGCACGCTCCCCCACCTATTCTAGATTAATATTTGATCGCGGGGTATCTCTAAACAAGTTTTTCAAGAAAATAATTCCAGAATGCTTATTTTGTCGTTTTAAACCGAAACAAGGCAAAAACTATATAAATTTAAACAATTCGCCATTTCCAAATGTGTGTGTACTCTCGCATGTGCGCCCCTTGTACGAAGTGTAACGCACACCCGTAACGCAGCGAGCAGCTGTCAGCCGATGTCAACAAACGATCAGCCTCTTCCAACACCGATCTCCGGACGAATCAGACTTGTCGGGGATTCTCTCCACGGCACCAACATAGGATTCCCAGTGAGAGCTCACAAGCCGTTGGGGACTGGGCCATTCGGCAGAAAAGGTCATTCGGCAGAAAATACGTTTGGCAGAAAAGCTTGTTCGGGGAATAAGTCGTTCAGCAGAAAACCATTCAGCAGAAAGCTTTGTTTGGCAGGATCTCTTCTTAGTTGGAAACGTTCGAAAACAATACACAAAACAATAATGAATTAAAAAATCTATTTGTTTAGACTCAAAATCAAAGTACAAAAAGATCACATTTTCGCGGTACTTTTGTACACCTTGCTGAGTCCGTCCATCGTTTGTCGTCCGTGCAACCGTACGACGTCAAAATTCAAAATATCAATATTTTTCGACATTATTAAGCGGTTTTCTAGCGACGACGCACGGTTTTGTTATTCAGGACCATTGTGGTGTGCTGTAATTTCGGTTTTCAGGTCAATCATACAAAACAAATAACTTGTTCGAGCTTCAGCATTATCTTGGCGTTTCTCTATTGCGTGATTTCTACTCGAAACTAGGTGTCCACAGGTTTGAAACGGTAAAGGTGAGAACAAGATTATTCGTTTGACGCAGTGGTGGACGCAGCACTTTGCGCCAGTTCGATTTTTCTGTGATCTGTCAGTTGAACAATCTACAGAGCATACTATGTTCAATGGTCGATGACAGGCAGGCTATGATGACAGCCGCAAAGTTCTGCGTCCATCACTGCGTCGAACGGATAATCTGGTTCTTAGCTTGCCGTTGATCATTTTCGAAGAAAATTGATCATCATCATTATAAAATACAAGCCTTACCCGACAAACTTCGTTCTGCTTTTTTTTTTCGTTTTTTGACGTTTTTTGCTTTTTTGCTAATTCAGCCTCCTGTGATCAAAATTTGAGTTTACGTACATTTTTCCATACAATCTGCAGATGCTCCGGAATCGCTCCAAGAGTGGCCAAAGTGGAAATTTTTTAGCATATAAACCTTCCTTGGGCTTACACCAACCTAACGCAACAAAAAGCACCTCGATCCGACACTCCGTATTGAACTGATTCGCGTTCGAAGAAAACCGTCGAAATTTTTTATATATATAGATTCTGTATTAAATTCAATTTAACGAATTTCAGCACAAAAAGGAATCAGCATGTGCCGGTTATTACCTTCTTGAAGCCACTGAAAGAATTTTTGATCTAAATCAAATGTGCTTCAAAATTTATAAAATTTTGTGGCACAGTCATTGACGTCCTACTTGGCAGTCATTGATTAATGACGATTTCCATAAATTTTCAAGGAATGGGATAATCGTTACCAAAAAGAATCAGCATGTGTAGGGCACTATTCTAAACAACTTGTTGGAGGAATTTTGTCAAAATAATGAAAGCGACGCAAAATTTATATCTTTGAACGAAAAATCATGACAATGATGGAAGTCTTCACGTTAAGATAATCCAAACCTCTCTTTACAATTATTTATCGCTGTCGTGCTGTTTTGTCGTACGTCGTATTTGACGTTCCGAGAAAAACGAGTTTTAAAGTTTGATCTTGAATAAACAAAAACGAGAGCACGCAATGTAAACAATAACAATTACGTTATGTTTAGTTGACCATTCTGTGCATTGCCCCGAAGTTTGGCTGAATTTGGTTGCCGGAGTCCCGAAATATAATTGAAAAGGTTTACGGTAGTCGAGCTCGTATCTGTGTCAAACGCTTTCTGACCTGAAATCCCTTTGGCCAATTGGGTCCTAAAATGAAGTTTAAATTTGTGATATTATTGGTCATAACGATAAAGCTTATTTTTCTGAGTACAACGACCGCAAAGGATTTAAAATGGATTTTTAATTCAATTTTAAAAAGAAACCCTTGAAAATGATATTATATATAAAAAAACAAAATTTTCGTTTTACTTGCTACTGGGACTGATAAGCCGAGAACTAAATTTGAGAATTGATCCACCAGCTAAAACATTAACTTCACGGTCCTTCTTGACAGGAAAGGTCCTACTTGACAGCCCGTTCCAAGGGGACCATACTTGAGCCATCGAAAAAATGTTGTCTTGTCAATATTTTTTTGCATTAAAATGAAAAAAAGTGATCACAAATGGTTTTTTATCGTGTTTTTTACAGTTGTTCATAAAAATTTACATAGGGCTTTAGTACCCGATTGTCGCACTTACATCAAATTTCAGGCTGTGTCAAGATAGCACGACAAGTTTGAAACTTCTTTCATATGGAAAATGACAAAAATGCACGAAGTTTTTTTTTGGTTTTTGTGGAATATCTCAGTATTTAGAACGAATTTTGGGGGTCTGTTTCTATAATGGTACGTTCGTTTGAGGGCTAGTTTCGCACTGAGTGCCGCACTCAGAGCTGTCAAAGTGTTTGTTTGAAGAAACTCGCGCTAGTGCCGCAAGAGTTTCACCGCCATCTTGGAACTGAAACTCTAGTGCTTTTCAATATATTTTTCAGTTTCATGCGAGTTCCACGCACACTGACAAATGACGTTCGATTGAACCAAAACTGGCACCGACGAGTGCGTCACTCAGTGCCGCACCGGCTCTTTAAACGAACGTATCATATGTTTACAATAAACTAGCGCTCCTATTCCGTGTACGTATCGGTTGTTGCGTTTGACACGGAATACGTAATCGATTCGAATTGAATTCCGTTTCAGAATTCCGATTGATTGACTGGGAATAATTTTCACTTGTACTGCACAAAATTTCACAATTCTAATGATAATGGCAAACACGACAATGTAGGTTAGGGTAGAGTAGTCATCAATGAGACACGGGGAACAATGATAAAATGGCTCTCACAAGTAGTAGTTTCAACCAAACAGGCTCATATTTTGGGGAAAGGTGTGTCTACACGATACACGTCTGCCATAATAGTGGCTTTGGTTATGGAAGCTCCCTTGAAAAGTTATTCATTAATGTTTGATTCTGGGGTGTAAAAGTAAATTATGGACAAAAATTAGTTTTTCGCTCATAGGCAGCCGTAAACACCAAAACTAACATTTCTCCAGATTTTTTTTTTTTTTTGACGTTTCATAGGGAATAAGTTGGGCTACAATGTCCTTTCATTTGGTTTGGCCAAAATTAAGAATATACCGAGAATCCAGGGCTACCTTATTGTTTCTCACTCCTTTCAGCCCATGGGTAACAATGAGACACTTTGATTTTTCTTCTTTTCAAAATCTATGTAACTAGGGCGATAAAAATCATGGATTTAGCTCAATATTGTTCATTGGTGAAAATCTACTCTTCAATCTGAACAAGAATAGCCGTTTTAAATAGCTTGAAATATTAGTTTTTGCTCTTTCTTGTGCTTTGGTTTTTAAATGTATCAAAGTTTTTAATCCAGTGTGATTCAAATTAAATAAGTCTCTTATAAATACATATTTTTATTTTTTATATGACATGACCAGAAAAGCTTCAACATTTTTTTAAAATGTCTAAAACAACAAATAAAAAAACAGCAGATAAAATCATAACAAACAATATTTTACAAATTATCTTAATGTCCCTACCGCCAACTGGAGAAAATCTGAAGTACAAACTGAATAAGTACACGAGATTTCAGAGCAATTAATTTGGAGATCGGTGTACTAATTGTTTTGTTCTGTTTCTGTTTTAACCGAAATCAATCAGAAAAATCAAAACATTATGCAAAAAATAAACTAAAACAGCTGTTCTGATTCGATACATTCGTCTTTGTTGCCAAAGATGTTTCATAAAAAAATATTTAAAGTTACTTTTTTTCAATTTAAATTCATGAATATAAAAGTGAAGCGAAAATATTTCAAGCGCTAAGCAATTTACGGCAATTTACGGATCTGACAATTATTCTCTATAAGTAAAATTAATTTATTTTTTAATCGTTGTTCATCTATTCCACAACAAAATCTGAATTTCCAGACCAAAATTTGATATTTTTACCGATTTCGGGGATTCCCGGGATAAAATATAAAAATCCCGGGATTCGGAAATTCCCGGTTTTGGAAAAATCCCGGGAGTTTTGTCCCGGGAATTCCCGGGATGGACGCACTATATGTAACTTTTCAAAATATTAATTGAAAGTGATTTTTGGCAAATTTATTGAGTTTTAACTCCATTTAACAAAAAATATAAAGTTTTTTGGTATAAATATATGGATTTTACAAAATTCTAATACTTTTTGGTATAACTTTTGTTAATTTAAGTTTCAAGTTGGTAAAATTGTTTTAAAATAATTAAGGCAAGTTACCTGCAACGGAACAATACTAAAACATGACATTTTATTAGAAAATAATTGATTTTCGTAGAGTGTCTCATTGTTCCTGCCAAGTGCGTCTATAATGAGACAGTTGAATAACTCGGGCTGTAGACGTAATACCGATGTCATATTTTGGTCAATGTTGGTACACATTAAAAGAAAGTACTGTATGTAAAAAAAATTTTACACCCCTTGGGCACTATACACATTTTGTGATGAAACATATAAACAATTAAAAGTTTGTCAAAAACCTAGTACTACGTTTTATTCAGAAACTCATGCCGAACATTTTGCTATAAAAAGCTCATGAAAAGATGATTTCCATAAAAAGAAATAAAAAAAGGTGCAACAAAAGTTTGTAGGGGAGAGTGGGGAGACTTGATCCCCGGGGACACTTGATCCCAAGCCTGTATCTCGTCAGCATGTGGGTAAAACAATTGGCTTTGTTCTAGAAAGTTGTGTGAAATCAACTAAAACTCATTGTAGAAAACAAAGAAAAAAAATTAAAAAATGTTTAGATTGAGTTACACACATTTTTCTAAAAAGTGCTGCAAAAAACTTCCAAGAGATCTTTTTTCTTTGTTTTGATAAGTTTAGAAAACACTAAAGTGCGTTTAAGGAGACTTGATCCCTGCATTTTTACAGTCACTGGAATCAGCCTCAAGATTAAATAATTGGGCTGGGTTTTCGTACATAGTTTCCTTCAGTATAGTTGAACATAACTTACTGCAGTTTGAACCATTTTTCAAAAGTTTTGTAAACAAAAATTACCAGCTTTTGTAAACATGCTCAATTTTGGTCTAAAAAAGAAAATTTTAAGTTTTTAAATATTTTGCATGCTAAACTTGTTATATTTTGAAAACAAACGTACAGGTTTAATGTGAAATTGCTGTAACTTATAGAAAATTAAAAGATTGGATGAATAAGAAACATTTTGCTTAAGATTTCTTCAAAATGTTGAATAGGGGATCAAATTACTCCCAACATTTTGAAAATGGCGGTTTAATATATTTTTTTAAAACGCTTGGCATGATTCGAAGAGTTTATCTGATGAAATACCCTTATTAGCCAAACATAGTTGTATGTTTAAGCTTTCAATTCTTGCAAAAAGTTCATAGTTTTGTGAGAAATTGGCAGAGTTATGTGCGATACAAAAAAAGGGGATCAAGTCTCCCCACTCTCCCCTACACCTTTCGAAAAATTAACATAAATAAAGTTATTTGTTGATAAATCACCATAATTCCAGTCTCCCAACTCCAAATAGGCATCCTTGACTGATTAACAAAATAATTTGGTTTGAATATCAAGTTTACTACTTACTTAGTATGAAAGTTTAAATAACTCTGGAAATTCTATATAAAACTTATCTAAACTTAGTTTTGCAAACATTTAATTTAACTGAACGTCAATATATTACCATAGAATTGCTAATTGTGGGTATAACACCGTTTTGGGAGTCTTTGTATCGATAGAATAGATTTTTCGTTGGAATTTCGTTTAAACCCGAAATTTCGTCGTCGGAAAATCCGCCGGCATCCGAACCGGTCCACGATTCACAAGTCAATCTCTGTGGCATTGGAAAGGGCATACAATTTCCGATCTTTTGATACCCATACATCAAGGTTTTCTATAAAACCCACGTTTTTAAATACTTAAGCAAAAACGTTGTTATGGTTTCGTTTGAGCAATCTGCCAAAAATGTATGGACTTTCGTAATTTTTTTTCTAGTGGATCAAACTGGGCAAAAAGCCCAGGTATTTAAAAACGTGGGTTTTATAGAAAACATTGATGTATGGGCAGCAAAAGATCGGAAATTTTATGCCCTTTAAAGATTTGTCTGGTCACGCCTGCCGTCGGACGGGAAATTGAATGTTGGCCCCCGTCGGACCTTTCTTTGTAGATTCTGAAAATAGAGATTTGTCCGGTTCTTTTGAGGGGTGAACGAACTTATTTGGTCAAAAGATGCCAAAGATACAGCATTTTTAATGTTTTTTCGGTATCTCGCATCAGACGTTCGGACTGTAAGGGTTAAGTCGTAAGCTCAGTCCAGGTTGTCTCACTGGGTTCTGTCTCGATAAAGTTGCTGGTAGGAAGTTAGACAAAAATGACTTTGTCTGCCAAATAATATTCTGCCTTATGATATATTCTGCTTAATGATCTTTTCTGCCATTTGTTTGTCTGCCTTCTGTACTTTTCTGCCATATGAACCTTTCTGCCTTATGTGCTTTTCTGCCAATCGACGTTCCGCCAAATGACCCTGTCTGCCATTTGACCTTTTCTGCCGAACATTTTTCTGCCATTCGTACTTTTCCGCCGAATGTACTTTCTGCCGAATGTTTGTCTGCCGAATGACCTTTTCTGCCTTCTGGTTGTCTGCCGAACGTCATTCCGCCGACCGTCATTCTGCCGAATGGCCCAGTCCCCTCACAAGCCGTTGTTGTCTTTTCACAGTTTGGATAGATACTATCGAAGGCTGCCATCTTAGGCCCACTGGGCCCACAAAAAACGGGTTCGTTCAGTTTATATGGGAACTGTGAACAGGCAAGTTAAAGGTGTTTCTTGAAAAAAAAAAACATTTTTTTGAAAATGCGCTTTGCTTTCAAAATATAACTAACGAAAGTTTGATTTTAGTGAAATGGCTGCTGTTTTTTTCATTTTTAAAAATAGTGATAATTTCTGAAAATATTTTTTAAAGGTTCAGAAAATTTGTTATATAATTGTCCAAAAACCATTGAAGATTAGACCTCTAGTTGCTCAGAAACGACGGCTTACAGGAAAAGGAACAGGAAAGTTTAAGTTTTTTTAAATCTTACCCAAACAATACTGCATTTTCTAATGGCGATGTCTTAGCAACTAATGGTCTGATTTTCAGTGTTAAAAATGAAACATTCATTGAATTTTCTGATTTTCTCGAAAACGAGATTGTTAAAATAAATTATCAAGACTAACATTCAAAAGGGCCCCAAACATTCAATATTTCGCCCCTTTGAAATGTTAGCCTTGATTCAAAAAATTGGAAAATATTGTTTGCGGAAAGATCAGAAATTTTCATGAATGTTTAATTTTTTCACATTGAAAATCATTTCCGGCTTTGGTAGAGAATTGCTCATTTATTAAAAATTACCTATGATTGGTGATGACTTAAGTCAATTTGGGTTTTGACTGTTTTAACATTTTAATAATTTTAGATTACAGATCACGAAAGGACAATAACCATGATTTAAAATTATATTTAAACGGTTGACAACAACTATTTCAAATTCATTTTTTTTTGTTTGATTTATAGTACTGGCCACCAGGGTGTAATAACAAAATCGTTTTTCCAACACAGCAATTTTTAGGTTCCTTTTGGGGTTCTTAAAGACTCTTCAAAGTTTGGGTATTGGTTAAGTCTCTACTTTGCACACAGTTATTTATTTTTATTTATTTTTTTTCATTTTTTGTGGATTTTGGCATTTGAAAAATCCACGTTTCATAGCTTTATAGCTAATTAAATTAGTCGTGAAATCTTTAGAGTAATTCCAGCTCAAATCAGGAATTTTTCTGATACTTTTGTACCCGATCCTCTCATTAACATTAACTAAAACTGTTTTTTTTTTTTTTTTTTTTTTTTGAAAAGTTGTCTAAACGTCAACATTTTTGAAAACCGGTAGTGGGAATCGATTATCCAGACAATTTTACATAAAAGTTTTCATACTGACCATTGTCCTATGTCCAATCCTTGGGAAGATTCAGCGGTTTTAAAAATGAAAATGTTGAAAAAAGTTTTTTTTTTTGGTTTTTGGCAATTTTTATATGACAGACTTGGTTTTTCAGTCTCGTAAATATTTTTACCGGAAAGCTCGACCAATTTCCTATAAGTTTGCCTTTGACAGCATTTTAATTGGATGTAAGGGCTAACAGATATAAGCTTAATGACATTGCTTATAACTGAAAATAGAATATTTTTTCAGTGTGGTAGAAACCAGGATAGAAAATTTGATTACGTAAATATAAAAACGATAAAAATCAAAAAAGCTTTCAAAGGCAAACTTATGGGAAATTGGACGAGCTTTCCGATAAAAATATTTACGAGACTGAAAACCCAAGTCTGTCATATAAAAATTGCCAAAAACCACCAAAAAACCCATTTTTTTCAACATTTTAATTTTTAAAACCGCTGTATTTTCCCAAGGATTGGACATAGGACAATGGTCAATATGGAGACTTTTATGTAAAATTTTCTGGATAATCGATTCCCACTACCGGTTTTTAAAAATTTTGACGTTTAGACCACTTTTCAAAAAAACAGTTTTAGTAAATGATTTTTGTATTTTTTTAGGAGAGACATACCATCCTGCATTTTTCGTCAGTCTGTTGGTAACATTTAAGGTTATTTCCTCAAAAATTTTGAACGAAAAAAAAAATCGTGGCATCACCATGAAATTTATGTTTCAGACTTAAAAATCAAAAAAACTCATAGATGTGGCGTGTATTTTTGTTTCAGTGTATATTTTTCAGAAAGCCCGTACAATTTCCTACAAGTTTGTCTTTGACCACTTTTTGATACGACGCAACGGCTTCGAGATACAGTAATTTTTAAATTACAAAATACAAAAATATATAAATACCTCACGCCCTTCTCAAATGTTATTTTCGAGTACTATAGGCTCCATATAGACAAAAATGGCTTATATAGGCCTAGGATAACATGTCTACAAAGTTTCATTGAAATCGGAGAGGGTCGGGTACAAAAGTAGCAGAAAAAATCCTAATTTGAGCTGGAATTGCTCTATAGCTAACTAAATTAGTCGTGAAATCTTTAGATAACGAGACAAAATGTTGGTGTCTTTGACAAAGCTACTTGGATTGGCATGCTCGAAAACTTTATTGAAGAAAAACACCATTTTCTGATAAATTCATTTTACTCTTTTGGAGCTATTTCTTCCAATGTCCAATAACCAAAATTTTATTTTTATGTTTTTGCTTTTGGGTAATTTTAGAAAAAAAATCTGAGGGGTTAATAATCTATTTAATGTTACGATAAGAAAGGAAAAATGTTTACTTCAAATTTTGTTAGTAGAACTTTATGCTTACAAAACTGCACTATTCACGCTTAACAAATTCGGAAATTCAATTAAATAGTTTCAGCAGAATCCTGTTCGGTGTAAATGTTTCAGTTTGATCCTTTTTGAATCCCCCAACCCCTCTTTCTGACTCTACCCCTATCTCAACGTTCATTCACTGGTTTTCATCATGTTTCGCCATCATCGGGATCTGTGTTGTCACAAATGTCGGTAGGGGAGCGTTCTTTTATTACGTAACGCAGTAGGGGGGGAGGGGGGGTCGGAGGCCGTGTCACGCTCCATACAAAATTTTTAAAATTTGTATGGGAATTTTGTTACGAGGGGGGGGGAGGGGGTCTAAAAGTTCGATTTTTCGCGTTACGTAATAAAAGAACGCTCCCCTACCGACATTTGTGACAACACAGATCCCGATGATGGTGAAACATGATGAAAACCAGTGAGTGAACGTTGAGAAAAAAATCCCACCCAGAAATGAGTCGAAACGTTTCGCACAGCATTTTTCTGTCCAACTGTTTTATTTTCGCTCTATTTTTGTGCTCCACCGTTGTTGATGATGCCCTGTCCACTTTCAACATCCCATTACGGGGTACAAAACTGGACCAAAGCTTGCTCTCCCACGTTTAAGCTTGTACAACATTGTGGGACCGTTTTATATCCTGCTCATTTCATTTCCGCGCATCAACGGGGTTTCCAACGTCACACAAAATGGACGAGTTGTGACGTTGTTGTTGTTTTTATGATGGCGGTCGGTGCACACATACATGAACAACGCAACATACAAGTGGCATTGTTGAAAGTCCCGTGTTCGACTCGACTCGACCGGAGAGCAGCAACATTGTCCTGGCCGCAGCTTGGCCAACTGGCCTCGCTTCGACGGGGATCTGTGGGATAGGAGAGTGGATGATGACGATGACGAGTAGTGGCTGAAATTGAAGGCATGTTCCATTTTGCCAACATTGCCAACACACACACATACAAATTTTCCTCGGTGTACCGCCGGCTGCACCTGACTACGCCACTTGGGATTGTGTTTGCTGTGTTCAGTGAGTTACCTGGTGAAATGCGGGGCACGCGAAAATTTGAACACAACTGATTGAAACTAATTCAAAATTATTCAGAAAATTATTTGGATATTTATTTGAAATTTTGTTTATTGGGCCCTATTTTAAACTGTAGCCACTGGCATAAGTTGGTCTATAACACAGCGTAACAAAAAATTTTTTTTTGTGATTAGCAGGACGATTCAAAAAACTCCCCGAGGGATCGGCTTCCTGAACACAATGCAACCTGGCCCATGTCTTAATTGTTACCCTAGCTCGAGATATTCAATGCAGAAGTTTTGCATATGAATCACCCCCCGTCGAAAAAATATTTTTTATTTTGTTTTCACTGTAACTTAAGTTCTATTAGGTCTTTTTAGATGCTTCTGGTGTCATTAGACGGTAAATTGTTAGAAAAACCCAAAATATGGTCCCATTGGTCGGTTCCCGTAACCGGTTCCGGTGGAAATCCGGATTATTGGCCAAAATTGTGCGAAATCTTCAAAATTTTGAAATTTGTTGCTCTTTATGCGAAAAAAACATACTATTTCTTCAAACAATCAATACAAACTCAAAAAATGGTTTGTCCAAGCATATCCGAAGGTGTTTTATCGAAAATGTGGCCATTGAGAACCGGTTCTGGTCAATCCGGATCCGGAAACTAGCAAACATTTAAGCAGTTTTTTTTTCAAAATTCCTATGTGCCAGACAATTTAGAAAAACAAATGTGGTGTTGAAGCATTTTTTGCTACTCTATACTTTCAGAATCCCAAAATATGGCCAAGGGGCCAATGGGAACCTGTTCTGACTGTCCCGGATCCGGGAAACAGTGGTCACATGACATTTTTATTGAATTTATTAAAAAGTTGTTTTAGTTACCAGAATTTCAAAATTCCTTGAAAAAAAATCTGAATTTATTTAAAGCCAGAATCAGAAATGTGGCCATCGGGAATCTGTTCTAAATGTTCCGGATCATGAAACCAGTGGACACTTGACAATTTTATTTAAAATAAAAAAAATAAGTTTATTTTTTTTTAAATTAATCAAAATTTTATCAAAATTAGATTCAGACATGTAGCCAAATGGCCAACCGGACCCTGTTTATTTATTCCGGATCAGGGAACCAGTGGACAAAATTCAAGATTCCTGGAAAACAAATCAGATCAAAAATTTGGCCGAGTGGCCAACCGGAACCTGTTTTAAATGTTGTTAAAATATTGTCAAATATTTAGTTAAGAGATTTTCAGGATTCCTTAAAATGAATCTGAATTTATTTAAAATCAGATTTATTGATGTGGCCAATGGGAACCTGTTCTAAATTATCCGGATAAGGAAACCAGATGACACTTGGCATTTTAATTAAATTTATTTTAAAAAAATACTGGATGTATAAGATTCCTGTTCTATTTTAAATTTATTTAAAATTTCTTTGACATTATAATTAAATTTGTTTTAAAACATAGTTACTGGATTTATAAGATTCCTGTAAAAAATATGAATTTATTTAATATCAGATTCCGAAATGTTGCCAAATGGCTAATGGGAACCTGTTCTTAATAATCCGGATCAGGAAACCAGTGGACACTTGACATTTTAATTAAATTTATTTAAAAAAAAACATAGTCACTGGATTTATAAAATTTCTGGCAAAATTCTGAATTAATTAAACATTGTTTTGACAATTTAATTTCATTTATTTTAAAAACATAGTTACTGGATTTATCAGATTCTTCCAAAAATCAGGGAACCTGTGAACAAAATTCAAGATTCCTGGAAAACAAATCAGATCAGAAATTTGGACGAGTGGCCTACTGGAACCTGTTTTAAATAAAATAATGTCAAAAATTTTAATTAAGAAATTTTCAGGATTCCTTAAAATGAATCTGAATTTATTTAAAATTAGATTTATAAATGTGGCCAATGGGAACCTGTTCTAAATAATCCGGATTAGGAAACCAGTTGACACTTGACATTTTAATTAAGTTTATTCAAAAAAAGAGATATCAAATTTTTAAGATTCCTGTTTAAAAATTCAGAGTTTATTTAAAATTATTTTTACATTTTCATTTAATTTATTTTAAAGACATAGTTACTGGATTTATAAGATTCCTGTAAAAATCTAAATTTATTTGAAATCATTTTGAAATTTTAATTAAATTTATTATAAAAATAATTACACGATTTAAAAATGATTCCTGTAAAAAATATGAATTTATTTAATATCAGATTACGAAATGTTGCCAAATGGCTAATGGGAACCTGTTCTTAATAATCCGGATCAGGAAACCAGTGGACACTTGACATTTTAATTAAATTTATTTAAAAAAAAAACATAGTCACTGGATTTATAAAATTTCTGGCAAAATTCTGAATTAATTAAACATTGTTTTGACAATTTAATTTCATTTATTTTAAAAACATAGTTACTGGATTTATCAGATTCTTCCAAAAATCAGGGAACCTGTGAACAAAATTCAAGATTCCTGGAAAACAAATCAGATCAGAAATTTGGACGAGTGGCCTACTGGAACCTGTTTTAAATAAAATAATGTCAAAAATTTTAATTAAGAAATTTTCAGGATTCCTTAAAATGAATCTGAATTTATTTAAAATTAGATTTATAAATGTGGCCAATGGGAACCTGTTCTAAATAATCCGGATTAGGAAACCAGTTGACACTTGACATTTTAATTAAGTTTATTCAAAAAAAGAGATATCAAATTTTTAAGATTCCTGTTTAAAAATTCAGAGTTTATTTAAAATTATTTTTACATTTTCATTTAATTTATTTTAAAGACATAGTTACTGGATTTATAAGATTCCTGTAAAAATCTAAATTTATTTGAAATCATTTTGAAATTTTAATTAAATTTATTATAAAAATAATTACACGATTTAAAAATGATTCCTGTAAAAAATATGAATTTATTTAATATCAGATTACGAAATGTTGCCAAATGGCTAATGGGAACCTGTTCTTAATAATCCGGATCAGGAAATCAGTGGACACTTGACATTTTAATTAAATTTATTTTTAAAAAAAACATAGTCACCGGATTTACAAAATTCCTGGCAAAACTCTGAATTAATTAAAAATTATTTTGACAATTTAATTTCATTTATTTTAAAAACATGGTAAACAGATTCTTCGAAAAATCAGAATTTATTTAAAATCATTTTGAAATTTTAATTAAATTTATTTTTAAAAATAGTTACTGGACTTAACAGATTCCTGGAAAAAATCAGAATTTATTTAAAATCAGAATCTGACGTGTGGCCAAATGGCCAAATGAACCTGTTCTTAATAATCCGGATCAGGAAACCATTGGACACTTGACATTTTAATTAAATTTATTTAAAAAAGTTACTGGAATAATATGATTCCTGTTAAAAAAACAGATTTTGTTTAAAATTATTTTAAAATTTTAATTAAATTTATTTAATAAAATAGTAGCTGAACTTTACAGATTCCTGGAAAAAATCTGAATTTATTTAAAATCAGAACCAGAAATGTGGCCAAATGGTCAATTGGAACCTGTTCTAAATAATCCGGATCATAAAACCAATTGACACTTGACATTTTAAATAAATTTATTTTAAAAAAATTACTGGATTTATAAGATTCCTGTTAAAAAATAAGAATTTATTTAAAATTATTTAGACATTTTAGTTAAATTTAATTAAAAACATAGTTACTTGATTTATAAGAGTCCCTGAAAATTCTGACTTTACTTAAAATTATTTTGACAAATTAATCAAATTTATTTAAAAAAAAAACATAGTTACTCGATTTATAAGATTCTTCGAAAAATCAGAATTTATTTAAAATCATTTTGAAATTTTAATAAAATTCATTTTTAAAAATAGTTACAGGACTTAACAAATTCCTGAAAAAAATCTGAATTTATTTAAAATCAGAATCAGAATTTAATTAAATTAATTTAAAATCAGCATCAGAAATGGGTCAAATGGCCAATTGGAACCTGTTCTTAATAATGTGGATCATGAAACCAGTTGACACTTGACATTTTTATGAAATTTATTTAAAAAAAAACTGGATTTATAAGATTCCTGTTAAAAATACATCCTGTCCCTGAAAAATTCTGACTTTACTTAAAATTATTTTGACAAATTAATCAAATTTATTTAAAAAAAAAACATAGTTACTCGATTTATAAGATTCTTCGAAAAATCAGAATTTAATTAAAATCATCTTGAAATTTTAATTAAATTTATTTCTAAAAATAGTTACTGGACTTAACAGAATCCTGGAAAAAATCAGAATTTATTTAAAAACAGAATCTGATGTGTAGTCAAGGGGCCAATGGGAACCTGTTCTAAGTGTCTTGGATCCGGGAAACAGTGGTCACACGACATTTTTTTTTTTTTTTTGAATGTATTATGAAGTTGTTTTAGTTACCAGAATTTCAAAATTCCTTGAAAAAAAATCTGAATTTATTTAAAGCCAGAATTAGAAATGTGGCCATCGGGAATCTATTCTTAATGTTCCGGATCATGGAACCAGTGGACACTTGACAATTTTATTTAAAATTAAAAAAAAATAAGTTTATTTTTTTAAATTTATCTAAATTTCATCAAAATAAGATTCAGACATGTAGCCAAATGGCCAACCGGACCCTGTTTATATATACCGGATCAGGGAACCAGTGGACAAAATTCAAGATTCTTGGAAAACAAATCAGATCAGAAATTTGGCCGTGTGGCCTACCGGAACCTGTTTTAAATGTTGTTAAAATATTGTCAAATACTTTAATTAAGAAATTTTCAGGATTCCTTAAAATGAATCTGAATTTGTTTAAAATCAGATTTGTAAATGTGGCCAATGGGAACCTGTTCTAAATAATCCGGATTAGGAAACCAGTTGACACTTGACATTTTAATTAAGTTTATTAAAAAAAAGAAATATCGAATTTATAAGATTCCTGTAAAAATCTAAATTTATTTGAAATCGTTTTGAAATTTTAATTAAATTTATGTTAAAAATAACTACACGACTTAAAAAAATTCTGCAGAAAATTTTGATTTATATAAAATAAGAATCAGAAAGTATCTGATTTTAAATAAATTCAGATTCATTTTATTGAGTTTTGCAATTATCCTAATTAATATATTCGACAACATTTAAAACACGTTCCGGTTGGCCACTTGGCCACATTTCTGATTCTGATTTAAAGTAAATTCTGATTTTTTGCAGAAATTTATGAAGTCAAATATTTTTTTTTTTTTGATAAATTTAATTATAAAGTCAAAATAATTTTAAATAAATTCTGATTTTTTAACAGGAATTTCATAAATCCAGTAACTTTTTTTTAATAAATTTAATTAAAATGTCAAGTGTCAACTAGTTTCCTGATCCGGATAATTAAGACAAAGTTACCATTGGCCATTTGGCCACACTTAAGATTCTGATTTTGAATAAATTGCGATTTTTTCAGTAATCTTTTAAGTCCAGTAACTATTTTTAAAAATAAATGTAATTAAAATTTCAAAATGATTTTAAATAAATTCAGATTTTTCGAAGAATCTTATTAATCCAGTAACTATGTTTTTTTTTTAAATAAATTTGATTGATTTGTCAAAATAATTTTAGGTAAAGTCAGAATTTTTCAGGGACTCTAATAAATCAAGTAGCTATGTTTTTAAATAAATTTAACTAAATTGTCAAAACAATTTTAAATAAATTCTGTTTTTTTTTAACAGGAATCTTATAAATCCAGTATTTTTTGTAAATAAATTTAATTAAAATGTCATGTGTCAACTGGTTTCATGATCCGGATTATTTAGAACAGGTTCCAATTGGCCATCTGGCCACACATCAGATTCTGATTTTAAATAAATTCAGTTTTTTTCAGGAATCTGTTAAGTCCAGTTACTTTTTATTTTAATAAATTTAATCAAAATTTCAAAAATATTTTAAATAAATTCAGATTTTTCGAAGAATCTTATAAATACAGTAACTAAGTTATTTTTAAATAAATTCGATTAATTTGTCAAAATAATTTTAAGTCAAGTCAGAATTTTTCAGGGACTCTCATCATGCAATTAACTATGTTTTTAAATAAATTTAACTAAAATGTCAAAATAATTTGAAATAAATTCTGTATTTTTAACAGGAATCTTATAAATCCAGTATTTTTTTTAAATAAATTTCATAAAAATGTCAAGTGTCAACTGGTTTCATGATCCAGATTATTTAGAACAGGTTCCTATGGCCATTTGACCCATTTCTGATTCTGATTTTAAATAAATTTAATTAAATTCTGATTCTGATTTTAAATAAATTTAGGTGTTTTTCAGGATTTTGTTAAGTCCTGTAACTATTTTTAAAAATGAATTTTATTAAAATTTCAAAATGATTGTAAATAAATTCAGATTTTTCGAAGAATCTTATAAATCCAATAACTATGTTTTTTAAATAAATTTGATTAATTTGTCAAAATAATTTTAAGTAAAGTCAGAATTTTCAGGGACTCTTATAAATCAAGTGACTATGTTTTTAATTAAATTTAACTAAAATGTCAAAATAATTTTAAATAAATTCTTATTTTTTAACAGGAATCTTATAAATCCAGTAATATTTTTAAAATAAATTTATTTAAAATGTCAAGTGTCAATTGGTTTTATGATCCGGATTATTTAGAACAGGTTCCATTTGGCCATTTGGCCACATTTCTGGTTCTGATTTTAAATAAATTCAGATTTTTTTCCAGGAATCTGTAAAGTCCAGCTACTATTTTTTTTAAAATAAATTTAATTAAAATTTCAAAATAATTTAAAACAAAATTTTTTTTTTACAGGAATCTTATTATTCCAGTAACTTTTTTAAATAAATTTAATTAAAATGTCAAGTGTCCAGTGGTTTCCTGATCCAGATTATTTAGAACAGGTTCATTTGGCCATTTGGCCACACGTCAGATTCTGATTTTAAATAAATTCTGAGTTTTTAGTCCAGTATCTATGTTTAGAAATAAATTTAATTAAAATTTCAAAATGATTTTAAATAAATTCTTATTTTTCGAAGAATCTGATAAATCCAGTTACCATGTTTTTAAAATAAATGAAATTAAATTGTCAAAATAATTTTTAATTAATTCAGAATTTTGCCAGGAATTTTGTAAATCCGGTGACTATGTTTTTTTTAAATAAATTTAATTAAAATGTCAAGTGTCCACTGGTTTCCTGATCCGGATTATTAAGAACAGGTTCCCATTAGCCATATGGCAACATTTCGTAATCTGATATTAAATAAATTCATATTTTTTACAGGAATCTTTTTTAAGTCGTGTAATTATTTTTATAATAAATTTAATTATAATTTTAAAATGATTTCAAATAAATTTAGATTTTTACAGGAATCTTATAAATCCAGTAACTATGTCTTTAAAATAAATTAAATGAAAATGTAAAAATAAATTTAAATAAACTCTGATTTTTTAAACAGGAATCTTAAAAATTCGATATCTCTTTTTTTGAATAAACTTAATTAAAATGTCAAGTGTCAACTGGTTTCCTAATCCGGATTATTTAGAACAGGTTCCCATTGGCCACATTTATAAATCTGATTTTAAATAAATTCAGATTCATTTTAAGGAATTCTGAAAATTTCCTAATTAAAATATTTGACATTATTTTATTTAAAACAGGTTCCGGTAGGCCACTCGGCCAAATTTCTGATCTGATTTGTTTTCCAGGAATCTTGAATTTTGTCCACTGGTTCCCTGATCCGGAAGATATAAACAGGGTCCGGTTGGCTATTTGGCTACATGTCTGAATCTAATTTTGATAAAATTTAGATTAATTTATAAAAAAATAAACTTATTTTTTTTTTATTTTAAATAAAATTGTCAAGTGTCCACTAGTTTCATGATCCGGAACATTTAGAACAGATTCCCGATGGCCACATTTCTGATTCTGGCTATAAATAAATTCAGATTTTTTTCAAGGAATTTTGAAATTCTGGTAACTAAAACAACTTTTTAATAAATTCAATAAAAATGTCATGTGACCACTGTTTCCCGGATCCGGGACAGTCAGAACAGGTTCCCATTGGCCCCTTGGCCATATTTTGGGATTCTGAAAGTATAGAGTAGCAAAAAATGCTTCAACACCACATTTGTTTTTCTAAATTGTCTGGCACATAGGAATTTTGAAAAAAAAAACTGCTTAAATGTTTGCTAGTTTCCGGATCCGGATTGGCCAGAACCGGTTCTCAATGGCCACATTTTCGATAAAACACCTTCGGATATGCTTGGACAAACCATTTTTTGAGTTTGTATTGATTGTTTGAAGCAATAGTATGTTTTTTTCGCATAAAGAGCAACAAATTTCAAAATTTTGAAGATTTCGCACAATTTTGGCCAATAATCCGGATTTCCACCGGAACCGGTTACGGGAACCGACCAATGGGACCATATTTTGGGTTTTTCTAACAATTTACCGTCTAATGACACCAGAAGCATCTAAAAAGACCTAATAGAACTTAAGTTACAGTGAAAACAAAATAAAAAATATTTTTTCGACGGGGGGTGATTCATATGCAAAACTTCTGCATTGAATATCTCGAGCTAGGGTAACAATTAAGACATGGGCCAGGTTGCATTGTGTTCAGGAAGCCGATCCCTCGGGGAGTTTTTTGAATCGTCCTGCTAATCACAAAAAATTTTTTTTTGTTACGCTGTGTAATCATTTGGTGTTGCTTCTATTTTTTCGAAAAAAAAATCATAATTATTAAAAAATAACTGTTAAAAAAGATAAAAATCTTTTTTTTTAGTTCTAGAATCAAATTTGAAATTTGCTAACAGTACGTTACAGAAATTAAATATCATTATTATCGATCATTCCAAATCGATGTTTTCTTTCTGTCAAAAATTAAAAAAAAAATCATCAGCAATAAAAACTGCGTCAAGCATGAAGGAGGCATTAGACTACAGCAAACAAACAAACACACATTTTTTACAGTTTGGAAGCCTGTTTGTTTGCCTGCATTTGTTTGCAGAAACGTCAACCGGCATTTATTTTGCTTTGCTTGTGAGTTTGGCAAACTGTCAAACACGAAAAAGTGCGAGCTTGTTTGTTTGTTTGTTTTGTCATAGTCTAATACCTCCTTGAGCTTGAACGTAGCCTACTACTTTGTTTATTTTGACAGCTTATTAGTGGAGATCATTCCAATTTCACAAGACGCATTCGCTCTTTCCAGCAACCAGGAGTTAGCCACGGTGTGTTTCCTAGAACAAACTTAAGATAAAAATTTGGAAATTTGGTCTGATATTGGGCACCAGGAAAGAAGGACTCTTTCCCGACATTTCTCGGGGCCCAGCGAAATATTTCGTCGGGGGGTCTAGAGCAACTTTTTTTAATTATTTTTTTTCACAATAGTCTACGGAAATCGATGGGTTCATGTTCATATTCATCAAATTTCTTATACATGTGTCTCAAGCGTCTCTAAATTGCAAATTTGACTTCAAATAAAAAGTTTCCAACCCAAATTTACCAGATGTTTCCATCTTGGATGTTGAGGTTATTTCAAAGAACGCTAGAAATAACCTCAACATCCAAGATGGAAACCTCAACCGAATAACAATCTTTTCTTTGTACAATTTGTCATAAAAATACAGTAACAAATTGCCCGGATACAAATTCAACCTTAAACCATTGCTAAACTTAGAGTTTTTCATTTAAAAGCTATTGATTACCCAAAAGGTTCCCAACATTATTTTTTTCAATCCGCTCCCTACAACACTATAATATTTTAAAACATTTTCGAATCAATCACATTGTAGAGAACAGTTTTCTGAACAGTTTCCATAAAAGAGTATAGTTTGGGTTCAATATAAGCAGAGATTTACACAATTTCGTATAATAAAAAGTGACTTTCTCCATAATTGTGGTTTTAATTCCCATTCTAACGATGAACACCGTCTACTGATTTTTTATGATTCTTATAAAATAATTTTCATAAATTTATAATTTTTTTTTTTAGTTTCAGCAAAATGTTTTCATTTTTTAAAATATCATAGTAAGCAGTGTTCAATATAATGTTCCATTTTTTCAAACAACAAAATTCAAATTCACTCAGAAAATGGTTGTGCTGAAAATGCGTTTTTTAAATATTTAAAATACAAATTAGGTGTCGGAGTCGGAGTCGGAGCCGGAGTCACCAAATTTTGGAAAGCTGGAGTCGGAGTCGGAGTCGGAGTCGGCTTAACTCAGAAAGTCGGAGTCGGAGTCGGAGTCGCTTGAAATATGTCCCGACTCCGCAGCCCTGGTTTTGAGGACTCCAGTTTGGATTTTGAGGAGAAATTCAAAGAAAGCTTAATATCTGGTAAATTTGGGCTGTAAACTTTTTATTTGAGGTCAAATTTGTAATTTAGAGTCACTTGAGGCACATTCATAAGAAATTTGATGGTTATGAACATGAACCCATTAATTTCCATCGACTTTTCTGAAGAAAAATCTTTTAATATCGAAAAAAATCTTTTAAAAAAAATTACTCTAGACCCCCCGATGAAATGCTTCGCTGGACCAATGATGCCAGATTATTTTATGGGAGATCTGTACTTTCTTAAAAATAAATCTATATTTTATCTGTATCGTGTCAAATTCGATGCCACAAAACATTTTTTTTTGAATTTTCAACAGCAGATTTAAGTTTTTTAATCATATTAAAGCATAATTCGATTTCTAAATTGTTGAAATTTTTAAATTCAATCATTTTAAAATAATTTGTATACACAGATTTGTGCGATTTTTGAGATCGAAAAATTTGTATAATACAGATTTATCTGTATATCTGGCATGGCTGCGCTGGACCCCGCAAAATGTCGGAAAATAGCCCTTTTTTCATGGTGTCAAATATCAGACCTGCCGATTTTTTTTATCTCAATGTTCTCGGAAAAATACACCGTGTTGCACTAGCATTTCATAGTATGCCAGATTTAGGAAAAGTTTTTATTTTCTATAAATTTATAAATTTTTATACTGTTTAGTTGTGGTTTTATGTTTTTGTATTAATTTTGATGACAATCTTTGCGCTGATCCGATTAATGATTACAATGCGAAAAAGCTTTTTTTTAGGTTTCTTTAACAATTCTTAGACTTTGCAGAATGGTGGAAAATATTGAGGTTGTTCCAGTTTACAAGCGTGATTTTTGTTGTTCAAATTTAATCAGCTACATTTATTGTGGCAAAAAATTGTCAACAATGCGGGAAGCATTAAAACTCGATGAAAATATATCCAAAAAAAAGTGATTAAGCTAATGCACATGCTCATTAAATTTAATCCATTTTAAAATCGAAAGAATTTCAAAATATTTTAAAGTTTGAAATTTTTAAAAACTGCTTATGTTTGAAAAAAATATAGAAATAGTCTCAAAACTTCTACGACACTCATCAACAATAGTTTATTTTTCAAAATTGATAAGTTTACAAAATATTGTTGTACCGTCAGTGGGGATGACATTGGGTCTGGGGGGTGAGATTGGGTCAAAGCGATTTTTTACGGATTTTACCATTACTCAGGTTGGAAACTGGATTCTCTTAAGAGGGTTGTGTAGGGGACATCTTAAGATGACTTCGCTGAAAAAATCTCGTTGCTAGAACAAATCCTGTTATTTTGGCAGCTGTCTAAAGTTGAGGTACGTTTTTGGCCAAAAATTTCTTCTCGAAAAATCATTTTTCTAATATTTTTGTGGAATTGCTACCCAAATGTTTGAAAATCTCCACTTCAAACATTGTAGTTTCATTTGAGATTGGGATTGGGTCAATTTTAAAACTATTGACATTTAAGGTAGTGGTGATTAAAATCCACCATATTTTGGAAAAAAATTAATTAACTATTTAAAAACAAATCTACGTTGAAAGATTTTTGATGTTATTTAAATTGTTTTTATGATTAAGAAATTACGAGAGGTGTATCGTTTTTTGACCTATAGTCACACCCCACTGACGGTATTAAGACTTTTTAAATAAACTGCTTACGTTTGAAAGGATGGAAAAACTCACAAAAATATTACAACCATCAAGAATAGTTTGTTTAAAGCATAAAAACTCTGAAAATATATTAAAGAAGTGAAACTATTACTTTTTTGAAAAACTATTCTCGTTTGAAATAATGGGTAAACTCCAAATTTATTACCAAATCATTTTTCTTATGGATAAATTCTTTAAAAAAAATAGATTGAAAGTTATGCTAAATATTTTAAAGAACTGCTCATTTTTGATAAGATTGATTTTTTCCACACGACTCCATTCGACCATTTGTCCATTTTCGACCTTTTATCCCATTGTTCGATATTTTGGCATTTGATTATAATTTGAAGAAAAAATTTTTCATCGTAAAACTTTGTTCAATATCTTGTTAAATTCAAACCCAATTTAAAGCGTGTCCATTGCTGTCCAATGCAATGTTTTGAAACTAGCCCAAGAGTACACAGAAAAAAAAAATCATGGTAATATTACATCTGGGAAGGAGTACATCTTTTATGTCAGAAAAAAGGTGTAATTTTACCTCTGGAAATGTGTAATTTTACCACTTTTCTGGTGTAATGTCACTTTTTCAGTCTAAATTGAGGTAAAATTACAACATGAAAGAGGTAATATTCAACCTTCCAAAATTAAAGCTTCCAAATTTACATTATTTTTTTCTGTGTAGAGTAGTATTCGTGGGAAGGGGGAAAACACAGCAAATGGAGGGTAATTTTATATTAACTGTTCCATTTACAATTTGTTTGCGTTGTCGATGTGGGAATTTTCCACTGATAAAAGCTAAAAATTATGTTTTCCCAAGGGAAAGAGATGCTGATGCAGGTGGAAAGTGTGTTATTGTTCCTATCGTTTGGGAAACCTTGTCCGAAAAATGGGAGGAAGTGTTGTGCAAATTAAATTATGATGTACAAACTATGAAAGGTTTTTAACAACCACAATTATTTGTTCGATTCCAATGCAATTTCGAACGCATTGTTCGCGGATTATATTTAACCATTTATCAGTTGCAATGTAAATTTAATCAGCCACTCAAAAAAAGGCTTTCGCTGGAAAATTCGTGACGTTTTAATGCGCTTCCAGTTTTCACCCTCTCCCCTTGCTGGAGGCGGTAAAAGCTCATTATTTAATCTGATTATTATTTCGCAATTAATTTCATGCCCAACAGATGCGAAAATTATCAATCATTTGGGAAGGCTTTGGAAGGAAGATAGGGAGGTGATGGCGTAAGCTTTTCCGGAAGGGGGTATTTTCCACCAATTTTCCTCAAATAAGTTGGAGTCATCATTTTTAACGGCAGCTTTAGATTCTGTTGTTCATTTTTGGAGTTATTTTTGCGCCCAAAGTGCACTGAAAAAAAAAACTGTCACAAAATATAGATTTTATTAAGCTGAAAATAACATAGATTTTTAATGATCTTTTTACTGCCCACAAACTCTTCCCTTTAAAAAAAATCGTTACAAGATCTCAAGGACTCTGCAAGACAGTCCTGACGCAAGACAAACTTTCCTTCTGTTTTTCCCCTTCTAACCGTGAAAAAGTGAGAGAATTTTCCCTTAACGTAGCACAGCTTAGTGAATAATAAATACCACTGTTGGTTAATATTTTATTGCCGCAACGCAATTTGTGGCATCGGACACAATTTCCCTCACCGTTTTTCTTATTTTCTTTCCGAAGGTTGAAATTGAAGATGATGATGGTTGGGCACAGCTTGGCAAAGTTTTGCTGAGTTTTCGGAAAAAGTGCTTTCCCAGCAGAAATTTTACAACAGTTAAATGGGTGTGGTTGCCTGAGGATGTTTGGAAATTTCTGTTTCTTCTTTGATTGTGCCCAAGTTTTCCTATTAAAATTAATGGTTCTTTTTATAGATGGCGATAATTGTCCGCAGGTATTTTAGCAAAAAAAATCATCTCAATGGCATTCAGCACTAATTTGCAAACCATCATCTTCAGGAAGCACTTCAAATGAATAGACGAGTCGAGCAGCAGCTGGGAGAAACTCGACTTTTCTGTGTGAGGAGATGGGAGCTTTTCCCGACCTCAGACAACAAAGATAGAACGACGGCTAGCTTAATGGATCATGGAGCAAATTAAAATCATAAAAAAAACTTGGCATCATTTCCGCAAAGGAGAGATGAGTCTAAAGCACTTGTTTAACGGAACTGACATAGTGATTAATTAATTTTACAGAAAGAGGGTTTTGTGTTTCAGTAACAAATGGGTTCAAAAGTGTTCGATGGAGAATCAATAACCTGAATTGGAAACTTGAAAACATATTTTGAATTAAATACTTTACATCTTAGAAGCAATGTAAATCATTTCTAATGTACCTTTTTATCTCTTTTATTTTCAGATCACTGACCTAATTTAACGAAATCGCCTGAAAAACAAAACCAGCAGCAATGACAGCAGCATATCAGCTCAGAACTCCAAAAGACTTGAAACCAAATACGTAGCCAGCACGAAATGGCCAAAAATCGTCATCACATCTAGCGATCGTAGAATCTCATCATCTCTCATCATCACTCTTCATCGAGCACTCACAAAACTTGCTCAAGCCTCTAGCATAACTGTAGAAGAGTCACTCGTCTAGCTATCCCACAAACTACTGTTCAAAATGTCCATCACGGGTTCGCTGGTCGGCTACGAGAACAACAATGACGTGTCCGCGACGAAGAAGAACCGCTCGCTGCTCAACATTACCGGCACGTCCAACGCGTCCTCGAAGCAGTGCCAAAGTCTAAACTCGAGCCTCACGAACAGCGTCATGACCAGTGCCAGCACCCGCAGCCACCGGATGGACGGAGGAGGTTCCTCCGGCAAGAAGCATCGCCGGTTACATCTGAACACGCTGTGGTCCGTGTGGTACGGAGTGCTGGTCACCCTGCTGCAGGCCTACCTTGTGCTCCAAGGAACCCATCGATATCTGGGACTCTCGGCACTCAGCTGGAAGTACGAAAAGCCGTCCACCGAACTGGACATCCAGATCGTGTTCTGTGGCCTGGTGGTGCTGTTTCTGCCCCTTCTTCTGGCGGCCGCCATGTTCCGCGTTGGCAATCTGGCCAACGATGGCATCAAGCTGGCGTCCGGCACCAGACTGTGCTCGTCGGCACCCACCGACGGACTGGAGGAGGAGGCCTTCGAGGGAACGTTGAGGTACGTGTAACCTTCTTTCATTCATCAAAACAAAAAAAACACAAAGATTCATTCAAGCCATTGATAAAAGATTTGCATTGCTTGCAACTGATAGCAAACCAACGTAAACCCATTTGAACTCAAAACAACCATTCTTGTTATCTGCGTTTCAGAGCCCTTTGGATACACGGAGGACCAACGTCTGCCTTCATACATATCATAACGGCAATATGTCTGCTACTTCCGCGATTGCTTCTGGAAGCAAAAGTGATCGAGAACGGACTTCTCCCAAAAGGTAAGTGAACTGCCCCCACAATCAACTATCACCATGTTTTCAAAACAAATCTCGCTCATCTTCAAAACGTTGAACTCGACGTGCAAATCGAAAGTTGTTATCAGCAAGTACCAATTCAGTATCAGTGATCGGAATCAGCGTTTTGATCCCTTTAAAAGGATCCCGGTGGCCAACGATCAGGCACAGTCGTCTCCATCGATTCGAAGGAGAACAACTCGAACAGTTTCAGTCAGTTTGTGAAAAAAAAATACCCAAATCTTGTCTAGTGCACTTTGTGAAGGAAAACCTCGTGTGATTCGTGATGATGTGGTGGAAGTTTGTTCTCATCGTTCTGGGTAAGCAAACCGTACAGATCGAACCAACCAATCAGTCCCTCAACGCAACAATCAATCTCTTCCAGTGGGAACCTGCTTTGCCGAGCAGCAGCAGCAGCAGTTCAAGAGACCGCAAAGCTACGATGAGGCTGCCCAGCGCTACGAGAAGTTGATGGACGGCGGTGCCAAGCACTACCTCCACGACAATCTCGCCTGGGAACCGAACCAAGTGTACTGGTACAATGTGACCACCAAGACGATGACCGCCCTGCCCGATGTGACCGAACAGTGGACCGGTGTGCTGACCCGCGCCAAGATGGTCATCAACCCGAAGAGCGACGGATACGTCGTCGGACGCATCGACCGAGCTCACTACGCCCAGTTCAACCAGTATCTGGCCGACGGTCACCGTTCGGAACTGTCCGACCTGAAGCTGACCTGGAAGCCGATGCCGTTGAGCTCGAAGCCGTTCGGTATCAAGTACAAGAAGGGTGCCATCAAGGGTCTGTACGTCGAGAAGACTGTCCCCAACCACGAAGTCAACATCCTCAAGTCCTGGGTCAGCCAGCTGCAGCTTGACTTGTTCGGTGCCAACCTGATCAAGTCCAAGTACAACCAGCTGCCCGAAAACGAAACTGCCAACGCCGTCTACAAGACCATGGAACCGTCCGTGTCCGGCGAATGCGAAACTCTGTACGACGTCAACGTTCTGCCCAAGTACAAAATCCAGTCGCACGACGAGTGGGTCCCTCAGCCCCAGTACATGCAGCAGGATGACGAGATCTTCGAGATTGTCAAGGCCAAGAACTTCAGCAACTGCGACCGCCGCATGGGATATCACTTTGGAATCACCGGTGCTTCGGACATCAAGCCCAACACCAACCAAATGGGAAACATTCTGAGCAAATCTGCTGTCAGCCAGATCTTTGTCGTTGGTAAAATCCACAACCACACCATCCAGTCGGCTTCCACCACCAGCAAGATCCTGGTCAGCCCGTCGCTGGTCCATACCGAAAAGGCTATGGTCCTCGCCCAAGTCAACGTTACCCTGAACCAAATCAAGCGCTCCCAAAAGGAACCCGTTGGTCCAGCTGAAGATCGTGCTGTCTTCGTTGGTCTGGTGTACAGCTACAATCTGCCAGAAGATAAGAACAACTGGGCTCGCCCAGAAAACGAAACTTCCAGCTCAAGCTCCAGCAGCTCTTCCAGCTCGTCTTCTTCATCGTCGGACTCTAGCTCTTCCTCGGACTCTTCTTCTTCCTCTAGCTCCTCTAGCTCCTCCAGCTCGGAATCGTCTAGCTCCAGCTCCAGCTCGAGCTCAGAAGAGAAGGACAACAAGAAGATCAGCCCCGCTGAACAGCACAAGGATGCGCTGAAGCAAGTTGAAAAGCGTGAACGCTCGACCCGTAACCGTCGTGACCTGAACGCCCAAAAGGAGAAGAAATACTACGAAGCCTACAAAATGGACCAGTACCGTTTGAGCCGCGATAACGACACATCCTCGGACTCGAGCAGCTCCGATGATAGCAGCTCGTCCAGCTCTTCCAGCAGTTCCTCGGAGTCTCGTGAACATCGCAAAAATGGAACCCTCGCCGACAACTCATCCTCGTCGTCAAGCTCGTCAAGCTCCTCTAGCTCGTCGTCCGACTCGAAGTCGTCGTCCTCTTCCTCATCCTCATCATCTTCCGAATCTCTGGATAGCAGCGAAGAATACTACCAGCCTTGTTACCGTTACGACATCAGCAATCCATTTTGCTAACCATCGCTTATGGTTGCAAATAGGAGTAGGGTTTATTGCTATAAATTAACGATTTAACTTGTTAGTAGGGCTTTAAGAATTAGGGGTGTTTGTGTTGTTTTGTTTAAAATGATTTGTCATTCGTAAAAATTAAAAGGTTAATTCACAAACATATTACAACAGAGCACAGTCTAGGGAAAAAGATCAAATAAAGCACACGTTACTCGCGAACCGAAGGGAACCATATTTGTAAAAACACTATAACAGCACACACGTTGGGGGGGTATACATCGTGACCCAAAAAGGGAGATTGCCAGTTGGATTAAGGGCATGCATGGGAGAAGGAAAAAGGGAATAAAAGAGGTTTTGTGGCGAGAGCGAGCCAACAATCGATCTTGGGTTCACTGATTAGGCCTTTTCCACACCAACTACTGATCGAACCACATCGTCATCCCGTCATCAAGTGATCAAGTGCAAATCTATACCTACTGCGTTGTGAGAAGTGGAAAAGTTGCTTCCACGGGAGAAAGCAATTGTATCAGGTATAATTAACAAAAAAACTGTAAACCCCAAGTGTGATCCCCCAAATTCCTGGCCAGCTCGCTAACCTCTCCCTTCTACGTGCACGGTTGGTCCCTCAGGGCCCGTAATTACCAATTTGAGTCCACGATAGCACGTTCGTTGGACCAAAAGCCCACGCGGTCAAGCACCTTGCCCAGAAGGGCAGACCGGACTCTAGAAGCTGCGCGAACAGCGCCGTCGTCGGATAGCCTCGTCCCGCCGCTGGCAGGACGACCGACGCATCCCAAGCTGTTGGTGGATCGCTTGCCTAGGGAAACCGCATGTACCTCGGCGACAAAGGCGATCACCCACAAAGTCCAGGTCCAAAGTAAAGGGAAGAAAACACCAAAAGCAAAAAGTTAGTTTTTCTGGGACAAGTGATAGTGTTCAGTCTACTGATAGTGAATCATCTAGCTCTTCAAGCTCTTCCAGCACTTCAAGCACTTCTAGTTCGAGTTCTGATTCTTCGTCAGACTCGAGATCAGCTAGAAGAAAGAACAAAAAGCATAAGAAATCCAAGAAGAAACACCATCATCTTAAACGGATCCCTGTTTCGGAATGGAGACTAAAATACGACGGAAAAGATCAAGGGCGGAAGCTTTCAGAATTTTTGAAGGAAGTTAAGAAGCGTCTTAAGGGCCTCCTGGCCCAGAGGGTACGTTGTCCCGTAGTAATAGCCTTCCCCGAAGGATCTTGATAATGCTCCCGCCGCCCCCCTGCTCCCGTTCGCCACTGGCTACAAGGGCAGCAGCATCCAGAACGCTCGCAATGTCGATGCTCCTCGTATTGTCGCTCAGCTGGTCAAGACCATCGCCGAGGACTTCCAGAACCCGTCCATCATTCCCAAGTCCAACACCCTGGCTCAGTTTAACCACCTGACGCGTCTGATCCGTACCATGGATCACCAAGAGCTGTACGATTGTGCCCAGAAGCTGTTTGTGTCCGAAAAGGAACGCCAGCAGGGAGACAAACATAGCGAGAAGTTCGCCATCCGTTGCGATGCCTGGAATGTGTTCCGTGATGCTATGGCTGAAGCTGGTACCCCACCAGTTTTCAAGGTCATCAAGCAGTACATCGAAGAGAAGAAACTGCGTGGTATTGAAGCTGCTTCCGTGGTAGCCACTCTGCCCAAGCGTATTCGCTACCCCACTGAAACCCTGATGCACGAGTTCTTCCTGCTGGCTACGTCCACCGCTGTCCAACACCAGGAAACTCTCAATGCCACCGCTCTGATTGCCTTCAGCGATTTCCTGAACCGTGCCCATGTCAACAACCAATCCGCTCTGAACTACTACCCGGTCAACAGCTTCGGTCGTCTGGCTGATTCCAAGTACAAGATCGTTGCCCACAAGGCCGTCCCATGGCTGGCCCATCAACTGCGTGAAGCCGTCCAGGAAGCCGACAGTGAGAGAATCCAAGTCTACATCCGTGCCATTGGAAACCTTGGACATCCGGAAATTCTGAACGTTTTCGAGCCCTACCTTGAGGGTAAGATCCCCGTCACCAACTTCCAACGTTTTGCCATCGTCATGTCGCTTGACCGCCTGGTTGAGAACTTCCCGAAGCTGGCTCGCACGGTCCTGTACCGAGTCTACCAAAACAACGCCGATGTCGATGAAGTCCGTTGCGCTGCGGCTATGCTGTTGATGCGCACTTCCCCGCCAGTTGCCATGCTCCAGCGTATGGCCGAGAAGACCGATGAGAACAACAGCCCGCAGGTCAGCGCTCTGGTAAAGAGCCTCATCGAGTCGGCTGCCAACACCGACGAGTTCGATGATGACTCCGAACTGGCTCAAAATGCCCGTGCCGCCGTCAAGATGCTGAACCCCAACGAATACGGTCTGCAATACTCGAGCGCCCACTTCAGACAGTACGCCATGAAGGAGTTGGACATTTCCTACCGTCTCCAAGCCGGACAGATTGCTTCCGATAACCACCCAGTACCAACTGGAGCTTGGTTGCACTGGCATGAGAACCTGGGTGGTCTGAAGAGACTGTCCTCGTACCATTACATTGTGTCCAACATGGATGCCCTGTTTGATCTTTTGGACAACAAGGTTATGACCGTTGAGGAACAGAAGAAGGAGTGGCGTCAGGAGTCCCGTCAAAGCCGAGCCAACGAGAAGCAAGAGAAGGCATCGAAGAAGCAAGACAACAAGGCCGAACAGAAGTGGTCTACTGGTCGTATTGCCAAGTTGCTGAATATCGATCCGGAAGATGTCGAACAGGTTGAAGGACAGCTGTGGCTGGAGATTTTCAATGCTCCGCATCTGATTGCTTTTGACAACAACACCATTGATGAGCTCCCACGTGTGATCAAGAAGTTTATGAAGGATTTGGAAGTGAACTGGAGCGTCAACATCACCAAGGTTTACCAGCAGGGACTCGTCACCGTGGCAATGCCCCTGGAAACTGGCTTCCCATTCACCTTCAGCACGCAATCCCCTACTCTGGTTAAGTTGGAAGTTGATGCCAGCGCTGAGACGATGCCCAATATGGCCAGAAAACCAGCTGGACATCCCGAAAACGGTAACGACGAACATATTCATATCCCACTGTCTGCCAACGTTACTGCCGATGTGAATGTTGTGTACTCTCGATTGATCGATGCCAAGGTTGGATTCAACACTCCGTTCGATCACCAGCGTTACATTGCCGGTTTCCAGAAGAAGCACCATATCCACGCACCTCTGCGATTGGAGGCTCAGCTGGATAACGCCCAGAATGAGTATGAGCTTAACATTCAACCGTTGGAGCCCAAGAAGGATATTCTGCTGGCTCACATTAGCTCCTGGCCGTACACTGCCTACAAGGACATCACCGACATCCGCCCAATTGCCGAGAGCCCCAACGCTCAGATTCTGCACGACGCTGTGAGACGCACCAAGACCGTCGAAGGTACCATCGGACAACAGTTGACTGGTGTCGCTCTGCGTTACCAGGCCAAGTACGACAAACCTGCTCTCGTTTTCGGAGACATTGTCGAGCACATTCAGCAACACGATTTGATGTCTGCTCTGCTGTTCCCTCTGCACGCTTCGCAACCATGCCACTACCATCAGCTCAACCTGTGGTACGATGCTCAACGTAGCCCTGTGAAGAACATCAAGCTTTCGCTGCAACAAACCACTGCCAACGAAACCGAAGACTTCTCATCCTCTGACATCAAGCACCCGAAGGCTCGTCACCAGTCTGAGGGATACTACAACGAGAAGAATCTTGCCCAACCCTTCGTGTTCAAGCCCGCTAGCCAGCGTCGCCAGGAGCAGTTCCTGAAGAACGCGGGAGCCGGAATCCGCAACAGCCTGGTCTCTGTGTGGGATCTTGGAGCAGAGTTCGAAGGTCGCCAGAACAAGGCCGAGTTTGTGTTGACTTTTGCCAAGGCTTCCTCCCCGGTTGACGAGAAGGAACGCACTTTGGTGTTTGCCTCTGCTAGCCCGTACATTGCTGTTGGATCCAAGAAGCAACACCAGGCCTGTCTGAGCTTGACTGAGAAATACCCGAGCGTGCCGATGCTGAACTACATCACGGCTCTGCAAAACGATGTCACCTCTGAAATCGACCTCGAACTGTCCTTCGGTGAGAAGTGCGCTGGAGGTGCCCAGGTCTCGGTTAACGGTAAGCTGCGTCAAACCGACTTGTGGCGTGAAACTCTGCGATCGTCCGCAATTGGCAGGAAGTGCAAGAACCAGATGGCTGAAGGATACTTTGCTCTGCCAGAGTGCCAGAACGCTACTCGTCTGGCCAGTGCCCTGGATCACTACACTTTTGACATTGAGTTCAAGGAAATTCCATCGTCTGTACGCAACATGACCAACAAGGCGCTGAACTGGGTCCAGAGTGCTGTCATCACCCGCTGGGAGGAGGATTGCGTGAGCCACAAGGGCAAGGAAGGAAAGGCTCAGCTCAAGATTGAACTGTCGCCGCGTGTTAGCCACATCAACGTTACCTTGGCCACCCCGAACCGTAAGATCGAGATCGAGAACTTGCCGGTTGAGAACGAATGGATGAAGAGCTTGGTTCTGGTTCACCCAGACTTGGCCTGGAACGAACGTCTGGCTTCCTACGCTTACAACGGAGAAATGAACCGTAAGTACTGAGACACATTGTCGACCAGGTGAAGGCAGATTATAAAAATGTTTTTTTTTTGTTGTTCCAGCATCTTGCGTTGTTGCTCCGAAGTACGTCGATACCTTTGATGGACGCACCTACGATTATGAGACTGGAACCTGCTGGCACGTTGCCATGCACACTGTCAAGCCAGAGCTGGAGGTCAGCCCTGAACATTCGCACTTCTACGCGTCGGATGTGGAGCAACGGTGGAGCAATGGATTCGATGAGCACGAACAGATTACCGTTCTTACCCGTACTGTTGAGAACAACCAGCAGCACCTGAAGGTCGTCCTTGGCCAGCAGGAACAGTGGGACTACAACATTGATATTGTGCCGAACGGTGCTCAGCTCCCGATTGTCTACGTCAACGATGAGCCGCTGCAGGTTCACGACAAGTACACCATCCCAATGTACACGGCCGATGAGGGTGAACAGCCGTTGGTGCGAGTCCATGCTCTTGCCGGAAAGGAACTCGTGGTTGACATCCGTGATGGACAGATTGTGATCGTTTGCGATGGCTACCGTGCCCAGATTCTCACCGGTCAGACCTTCTACGACAACACCGTTGGTCTGTGCGGTACCAACAACAAGCAGGAGGAAGATGACTTTATCACTCCGCAACAGTGCGTGATGCGCAAGCCGGAATACTTTGCCGCTTCCTGGGCTGTCACTGGTCAGAACTGCACTGGTCCTGCCAAGGCATTCGCGATCGCGTCCCAGCAGAAGCAAAAGGAGGCATGCCTGAAGGTTGAGTACATGTACGGAAACGTGGTCTCCGATGTTGAGGCCGGTCGCAAGCGGTACCGTTACTACAACCACAACGTCGATTCGTCGAGCTCCTCGGAGTCTGATTCGAGTTCGTCGTCGTCGTCCAGCGAGTCTTCCGAGTCCAACAGCAAATCTGACTCTTCGTCCTCGTCATCTTCGTCGGGATCGTCATCTTCTTCGTCTTCGGAAAGTAAGGAACACGATCCTTCCCAGCAAAAGTATTCCATGAAGGAATGCGACATGGTCCACCAAGTGCAGTATGTTGAAAAGGATAATGAACTTTGCTTCTCCAAGCGCCCACTGCCAGTCTGCAATTCTCGCTGCAAGGCTGTTGAGAAGGAAGCCAAATATGTCGACGTACACTGCCGATCGGTCCAAGATTCGGCCGCCCAGATGCTGAAGCAACAGATCCGTAAGGGAGTCAACCCTGACATGAGCGCCAAGTCGGTGTCCAAGACGATGAAATTCGCCGTGCCCAAGCAGTGCGTTCATATTCACTAGATGATTGACTTGTTGTTTTTGAAAATACTGGCCTTATGTTAAGCGCAATATGAAAATTAACCAAAAAAAAAAAACAGAGGAGACGTTTGATTGAATAAATTAATTTTGTTATAAAAAAACACACTGTAATTAAAACTCCGAAACACATAGCGGGGGTTTTGGCTACAGATTGTCTTGGGGAAATTTGCAATTTTGACCAGTTCACTAAAATGTCGATCATTGCACAGTGATTCAGATTGCAAAATTAAGTGGAAAAGGGATTTTTCGAAAAAATGTGAAGTTTTGGAGCTTTTTTATTTATTTATTAAAATCATCCGATCACAAGGTGTAATGTGCAGTGCATTACTTCAATAACATTATTTTCGGATTATTAGTAAATTAACCCGGCGTAAGTTCGAGGATGTAAACTAACAAACTGGTGATTAAAAAGTGACTCTTTATTAAAAAGTTTCGGTTACATTATATAGTTCCTTAAATTTAGTACAATTTTTCAATGCTCTCAATCAAGAGATTTCTCTCTTGTTCTAAACCTCTCTCCTGGACTTTTGTCCTTTTCTTCCATACGCGCATAGCTTGTCTATCTCGCTTACGCGGTGGTCTAGTTCGTTCTATGTTTTGTCCTCTCTATTCTAGTGGCGTCGTTCGCTCAATTTCTACTTTCTCTCTGCTTTGATCGATTAATCCGTTTGCTCGATCGTCCCTTTCACTCTTTACGTGCTACTTTGTATTCAGGTGCGCGAACATGCTTCGGATGCTTGTTCTCAAGCTCTGTGCGGACAATACCGTCTTTTCGTGTTTCTGATTCTAGGATCTGATAAACTTGCAGGATATATGGTTATGTCTTCGTTTGAATTTTAACCTTCTGATTTGTACTTCTGAAAAGGGTTTTCTGATGTTCCTAGAAGCCTTTCCTGTCGATAATGGTTTTCTTGGATTTCGTGTTTCTTACAGGAAATGTAATAAAATAAATCTTTCTTCTAAATTACCCGACACCGCTTGGGAATTTCTTGATTTTCGTGATTGTTTCGTCACAGGATGCGCGAGTAAGTTTTTTATAATAATTGAAACTCTTTCGGTTAATTTAACTTCAACTAAATCTGACACCGTCAGCTACACAAGGTCTTAATGAAGTTTTGTTGTTCTTTGTTCGCTATACAATATAGTACAAAATGGTCCAGTAATTTGAAAAAAAAACTAACTTAATCCACCAATGTGGTTGATGCCTTCCTCCCTTTTTACCAACAATGGGTAATATGAGTGGTTTGGACACATATTTCAGCTATTTTTTTTAGATCCAGAAAAATAAGTAAACAGATATAACTTAAGTGGTCATAACTCGAGACAGGGTTGCCAGATTATCAATGTTGTGGACTCGTTGAAAAGGTCTCTCAATTACCTAACCAACGATGGGTCGGGTGATGGATCCGGACATCGTTTACATGCATATAAATGAGATCCGGATGTTTTCACATCATTTTTATACATAACTTTTGAACTAATTATCGAAACCTCAAACAATTCAATAGCGATATATGGGACCCTATACCAAGTCGATTGCAACTGGTTTGATCAAAATCGGTTCAGCCAGTGCTGAGAAAACTCAATAAGAATTTTGGTCACATACATACATTAACACACACAGACATTTGTTCAGTTTTCGTTTCTGAGTCGATATGTATACATAAAGGTGGGTCTTCATTTTTAGAGCAGGATTATAGCCTTACTTCAGTGAGGAAGGCAAAACAGCATGTAAATACTATTTATTTTTTTAAATTTCATATCATTGTTCTCACACAAAATGTCCGGCGACACCAAAACAAGGCTCGTAAACCACGAGACAAGAAGAAAAGGTTCATTGAGGTGAAATGTTTCTTTTATTTTTGATAAAAATTGTTTAAATTAGTCAATATAAGATTTATCTAACCATGCAAATGAGACTAACATTTAAAAAGGGCGTAATATCGAATGTTTGCCCCTTTTAAAATTTTAGTCTTGATTAACAGAAATTCAAAAAATTCACGAATGTTTCATATTTTAACATTGAAAATCGGACCATTAGTTGCTGGGATATCGACATAATAAAATGGTGAGAATATTCGGTGAGGCTTAGAAAACACCAATTTTCAGCTGTCCATACAAAAATGATGTATGAAAATTTAAAAATCTGTATCTTTTGAAGGAATTTTTGATCGATTTGGTGTCTTCGGCAAAGTTGTAGGTATGGATATGGACTACACTGAAAAAAAATGATACACGGTAAAAAAAAATTGGTGATTTTTTATTTAACTTTTTGTCACTAAAACTTGATTTGCAAAAAACACTATTTTTATTTTTTTTTTATTTTTTGATATGTTTAAGAGGAAATAAAATGCCATCTTTTCAGAAATTTCCGGAATGGGCAAAAAATCTTTGACCGAGTTATGGTTTTTTGAATCAATACAGATTTTTTCAAAAAATCGAAATATCGGTCGCAAAAATTTTTCAACTTCATTTTTCGATGTAAAATTGAATTTGCAATCAAAAAGTACTTCAGTGAATTTTTGATAAAGTGCACCGTTTTCATGTTATAACCATTTTTAGGTAACTATTTTGAAAATAGTCGCAGTTTTTCATTTTTTAAAATTAGTGCCCATGTTTGCCCACTTTTGAGAAAAATATTTTTGAAAAGCTGAGAAAATTCTCTATATTTTGCTTTTTCGGACTTTGTTGATACGACCCTTAGTTGCTGAGATATTGCCATGCAAAGGTTAAAAAACAGGAAAATTGATGTTTTCTAAGTCTCACCCAAACAACCCACCATTTTCTAATGTCGATATCTCAGCAACTATAGGTCCGATTTACAATGTCAAAATATGAAACATTCGTGAAATTTTCCGAACTTTTCGAAAAAATATTTTCAAAAATTTAAAATCAAGACTAACATTTCAAACGGGCCAAACATTCATTATAACGGGCCAAACATTCGGGCCAATAACGGGCCAAACATTCATTATAACGTCCATTTGAAATGTTAGTCTTGATTTTAAATTTTTGGAAATATTTTTTTCGAAAAGTTCGGAAAATTTCACGAATGTTTCATATTTTGACATTGTAAATCGGACCTATAGTTGCTGAGATATCGACATTAGAAAATGGTGGGTTGTTTGGGTGAGACTTAGAAAACATCAATTTTCCTGTTTTTTAACCTTTGCATGGCAATATCTCAGCAACTAAGGGTCGTATCGACAAAGTCCGAAAAAGCAAAATATAGAGAATTTTCTCAGCTTTTCAAAAATATTTTTCTCAAAAGTGGGCATTGCCAAACATGGGCACTAATTTAAAAAAAATGAAAAACTGCGACTATTTACAAAATAGTTACCTAAAAATGGTTATAACTTGAAAACGGTGCACTTTATCAAAAATTCACTAAAGTACTTTTTGATTGCAAATTCGATTTTACATCGAAAAATGAAGTTGAAAAATTTTTGCGACCGATATTTCGATTTTATGAAAATATCTGTATTGGTTCAAAAAATCATAACTCGGTCAAAGATTTTTTGCCCATTCTGGAAATTTCTGAAAAGATGACATTTTATTTCCTCTAAAACATATCAAAAAATAAAAAAAAAATTAAAAATAGTGTTTTTTGCAAACCAAGTTTTAGTGACAAAAAGTTAAATTAAAAATCACCAATTTTGTTTTACCGTGTATCATTTTTTTCAGTGTAGTCCATATCCATACCTACAACTTTGTCGAAGACATCAAATTGATCAAAAAATTCCTTCAAAAAATACAGATTTTTGAATTTTCACATATCATTTTTGTATGGACAGCTGCCAAATTTGTATGGAAATCATATGGCTTCTTTGGGCATACCGAAGGCACCTAAAAAATTTCAGCCGGATTAAAAAATACAAAAATTAAAATTAAAGAAAAAAGACCGATTCCGTAGAGCACTGCTCTGAAGTTGTAGTAATAGAGATCGTTCGAAAATCACGATACCATTTACCCTTTCAGCACTCAGATTCAATCTTGAAGTTTTATGGATGCTTTCAAAACATAATTAAATGACTTTTTTTACATGAAACATTTTGTTTATTTAATAGTCTTCACCTCTATTTTTTTGTTTTTTGTTTTTCTTGTTGCACTTAACTCTACTTCCATGGTCATTAATCCTTTGGTAACATATTTTACTGGATATAAACACACTTCTTGGGTGCAGCCATTTTGATCGTCTTTGACATTGACTTGGCGCTTATGTCAGGGTTGACTCCCTTGCGGATCTGTTCCTTCCACATCTGGCCAATAGAGTCTTCCAAAGAACGACAATGATAGTCGAAATACTTGTTCACAACTTCAATGGCCTTGCAACGAGAATTGCATGTTGGTAGCGGGCGCTTGGAGAAACAGATCTCGTTGCCTCTTTCCACGTACTGAACCTGGTGAACGATATCACATTCCTTTCCGGAGTACTTTTGCTTAGCTGGGTTGTGTTCCTTGCTCTCTGATGACGACGACGATCCCGACGAAGATGACGAGGACGAAGAGTCAGATTTGCTGTTGGACTCGGAAGACTCGCTGGACGACGACGACGAACTCGAATCAGACTCCGAGGAGCTCGACGAATCGACGTTGTGGTTGTAGTAGCGGTACCGCTTGCGACCGGCCTCAACATCGGAGACCACGTTTCCGTACATGTACTCAACCTTCAGGCATGCCTCCTTCTGCTTCTGCTGGGACGCGATCGCGAATGCCTTGGCAGGACCAGTGCAGTTCTGACCAGTGACAGCCCAGGAAGCGGCAAAGTATTCCGGCTTGCGCATCACGCACTGTTGCGGAGTGATAAAGTCATCTTCCTCCTGCTTGTTGTTGGTACCGCACAGACCAACGGTGTTGTCGTAGAAGGTCTGACCGGTGAGAATCTGGGCACGGTAGCCATCGCAAACGATCACAATCTGTCCATCACGGATGTCAACCACGAGTTCCTTTCCGGCAAGAGCATGGACTCGCACCAACGGCTGTTCACCCTCATCGGCCGTGTACATTGGGATGGTGTACTTGTCGTGAACCTGCAGCGGCTCATCGTTGACGTAGACAATCGGGAGCTGAGCACCGTTCGGCACAATATCAATGTTGTAGTCCCACTGTTCCTGCTGGCCAAGGACGACCTTCAGGTGCTGCTGGTTGTTCTCAACAGTACGGGTAAGAACGGTAATCTGTTCGTGCTCATCGAATCCATTGCTCCACCGTTGCTCCACATCCGACGCGTAGAAGTGCGAATGTTCAGGGCTGACCTCCAGCTCTGGCTTGACAGTGTGCATGGCAACGTGCCAGCAGGTTCCAGTCTCATAATCGTAGGTGCGTCCATCAAAGGTATCGACGTACTTCGGAGCAACAACGCAAGATGCTGGAATAACAAAAAAAAACATTTTTATAATCTGCCTTCACCTGGCCGACAATGTGTCTCAGTACTTACGGTTCATTTCTCCGTTGTAAGCGTAGGAAGCCAGACGTTCGTTCCAGGCCAAGTCTGGGTGAACCAGAACCAAGCTCTTCATCCATTCGTTCTCAACCGGCAAGTTCTCGATCTCGATCTTACGGTTCGGGGTGGCCAAGGTAACGTTGATGTGGCTAACACGCGGCGACAGTTCAATCTTGAGCTGAGCCTTTCCTTCCTTGCCCTTGTGGCTCACGCAATCCTCCTCCCAGCGGGTGATGACAGCACTCTGGACCCAGTTCAGCGCCTTGTTGGTCATGTTGCGTACAGACGATGGAATTTCCTTGAACTCAATGTCAAAAGTGTAGTGATCCAGGGCACTGGCCAGACGAGTAGCGTTCTGGCACTCTGGGAGAGCAAAGTATCCTTCAGCCATCTGGTTCTTGCACTTTCTGCCAATTGCGGACGATCGCAGAGTTTCACGCCACAAGTCGGTTTGACGCAGCTTACCGTTAACCGAGACCTGGGCACCTCCAGCGCACTTCTCACCGAAGGACAGTTCGAGGTCGATTTCAGAGGTGACATCGTTTTGCAGAGCCGTGATGTAGTTCAGCATGGGCACGCTCGGGTATTTCTCAGTCAAGCTCAGACAGGCCTGGTGTTGCTTCTTGGATCCGACAGCAATGTAGGGGCTAGCAGAGGCAAACACCAAGGTGCGTTCCTTCTCGTCAACCGGGGAGGAAGCCTTGGCAAAAGTCAACACAAACTCGGCCTTGTTCTGGCGACCTTCGAACTCTGCTCCAAGATCCCACACAGAGACCAGGCTGTTGCGGATTCCGGCTCCCGCGTTCTTCAGGAACTGCTCCTGGCGACGCTGGCTAGCGGGCTTGAACACGAAGGGTTGGGCAAGATTCTTCTCGTTGTAGTATCCCTCAGACTGGTGACGAGCCTTCGGGTGCTTGATGTCAGAGGATGAGAAGTCTTCGGTTTCGTTGGCAGTGGTTTGTTGCAGCGAAAGCTTGATGTTCTTCACAGGGCTACGTTGAGCATCGTACCACAGGTTGAGCTGATGGTAGTGGCATGGTTGCGAAGCGTGCAGAGGGAACAGCAGAGCAGACATCAAATCGTGTTGCTGAATGTGCTCGACAATGTCTCCGAAAACGAGAGCAGGTTTGTCGTACTTGGCCTGGTAACGCAGAGCGACACCAGTCAACTGTTGTCCGATGGTACCTTCGACGGTCTTGGTGCGTCTCACAGCGTCGTGCAGAATCTGAGCGTTGGGGCTCTCGGCAATTGGGCGGATGTCGGTGATGTCCTTGTAGGCAGTGTACGGCCAGGAGCTAATGTGAGCCAGCAGAATATCCTTCTTGGGCTCCAACGGTTGAATGTTAAGCTCATACTCATTCTGGGCGTTATCCAGCTGAGCCTCCAATCGCAGAGGTGCGTGGATATGGTGCTTCTTCTGGAAACCGGCAATGTAACGCTGGTGATCGAACGGAGTGTTGAATCCAACCTTGGCATCGATCAATCGAGAGTACACAACATTCACATCGGCAGTAACGTTGGCAGACAGTGGGATATGAATATGTTCGTCGTTACCGTTTTCGGGATGTCCAGCTGGTTTTCTGGCCATATTGGGCATCGTCTCAGCGCTGGCATCAACTTCCAACTTAACCAGAGTAGGGGATTGCGTGCTGAAGGTGAATGGGAAGCCAGTTTCCAGGGGCATTGCCACGGTGACGAGTCCCTGCTGGTAAACCTTGGTGATGTTGACGCTCCAGTTCACTTCCAAATCCTTCATAAACTTCTTGATCACACGTGGGAGCTCATCAATGGTGTTGTTGTCAAAAGCAATCAGATGCGGAGCATTGAAAATCTCCAGCCACAGCTGTCCTTCAACCTGTTCGACATCTTCCGGATCGATATTCAGCAACTTGGCAATACGACCAGTAGACCACTTCTGTTCGGCCTTGTTGTCTTGCTTCTTCGATGCCTTCTCTTGCTTCTCGTTGGCTCGGCTTTGACGGGACTCCTGACGCCACTCCTTCTTCTGTTCCTCAACGGTCATAACCTTGTTGTCCAAAAGATCAAACAGGGCATCCATGTTGGACACAATGTAATGGTACGAGGACAGTCTCTTCAGACCACCCAGGTTCTCATGCCAGTGCAACCATGCTCCAGTTGGTACTGGGTGGTTATCGGAAGCAATCTGTCCGGCTTGGAGACGGTAGGAAATGTCCAACTCCTTCATGGCGTACTGTCTGAAGTGGGCGCTCGAGTATTGCAGACCGTATTCGTTGGGGTTCAGCATCTTGACGGCGGCACGGGCATTTTGAGCCAGTTCGGAGTCATCATCGAACTCGTCGGTGTTGGCAGCCGACTCGATGAGGCTCTTTACCAGAGCGCTGACCTGCGGGCTGTTGTTCTCATCGGTCTTCTCGGCCATACGCTGGAGCATGGCAACTGGCGGGGAAGTGCGCATCAACAGCATAGCCGCAGCGCAACGGACTTCATCGACATCGGCGTTGTTTTGGTAGACTCGGTACAGGACCGTGCGAGCCAGCTTCGGGAAGTTCTCAACCAGGCGGTCAAGCGACATGACGATGGCAAAACGTTGGAAGTTGGTGACGGGGATCTTACCCTCAAGGTAGGGCTCGAAAACGTTCAGAATTTCCGGATGTCCAAGGTTTCCAATGGCACGGATGTAGACTTGGATTCTCTCACTGTCGGCTTCCTGGACGGCTTCACGCAGTTGATGGGCCAGCCATGGGACGGCCTTGTGGGCAACGATCTTGTACTTGGAATCAGCCAGACGACCGAAGCTGTTGACCGGGTAGTAGTTCAGAGCGGATTGGTTGTTGACATGGGCACGGTTCAGGAAATCGCTGAAGGCAATCAGAGCGGTGGCATTGAGAGTTTCCTGGTGTTGGACAGCGGTGGACGTAGCCAGCAGGAAGAACTCGTGCATCAGGGTTTCAGTGGGGTAGCGAATACGCTTGGGCAGAGTGGCTACCACGGAAGCAGCTTCAATACCACGCAGTTTCTTCTCTTCGATGTACTGCTTGATGACCTTGAAAACTGGTGGGGTACCAGCTTCAGCCATAGCATCACGGAACACATTCCAGGCATCGCAACGGATGGCGAACTTCTCGCTATGTTTGTCTCCCTGCTGGCGTTCCTTTTCGGACACAAACAGCTTCTGGGCACAATCGTACAGCTCTTGGTGATCCATGGTACGGATCAGACGCGTCAGGTGGTTAAACTGAGCCAGGGTGTTGGACTTGGGAATGATGGACGGGTTCTGGAAGTCCTCGGCGATGGTCTTGACCAGCTGAGCGACAATACGAGGAGCATCGACATTGCGAGCGTTCTGGATGCTGCTGCCCTTGTAGCCAGTGGCGAACGGAAGCAGGGGGGCGGCGGGAGCATTATCAAGATCCTTCGGGGAAGGCTGGTAGTATTCTTCGCTGCTATCCAGAGATTCGGAAGATGATGAGGATGAGGAAGAGGACGACGACTTCGAGTCGGACGACGAGCTAGAGGAGCTTGACGAGCTTGACGACGAGGATGAGTTGTCGGCGAGGGTTCCATTTTTGCGATGTTCACGAGACTCCGAGGAACTGCTGGAAGAGCTGGACGAGCTGCTATCATCGGAGCTGCTCGAGTCCGAGGATGTGTCGTTATCGCGGCTCAAACGGTACTGGTCCATTTTGTAGGCTTCGTAGTATTTCTTCTCCTTTTGGGCGTTCAGATCACGACGGTTACGGGTCGAGCGTTCACGCTTTTCAACTTGCTTCAGCGCATCCTTGTGCTGTTCAGCGGGGCTGATCTTCTTGTTGTCCTTCTCTTCTGAGCTCGAGCTGGAGCTGGAGCTAGACGATTCCGAGCTGGAGGAGCTAGAGGAGCTAGAGGAAGAAGAAGAGTCCGAGGAAGAGCTAGAGTCCGACGATGAAGAAGACGAGCTGGAAGAGCTGCTGGAGCTTGAGCTGGAAGTTTCGTTTTCTGGGCGAGCCCAGTTGTTCTTATCTTCTGGCAGATTGTAGCTGTACACCAGACCAACGAAGACAGCACGATCTTCAGCTGGACCAACGGGTTCCTTTTGGGAGCGCTTGATTTGGTTCAGGGTAACGTTGACTTGGGCGAGGACCATAGCCTTTTCGGTATGGACCAGCGACGGGCTGACCAGGATCTTGCTGGTGGTGGAAGCCGACTGGATGGTGTGGTTGTGGATTTTACCAACGACAAAGATCTGGCTGACAGCAGATTTGCTCAGAATGTTTCCCATTTGGTTGGTGTTGGGCTTGATGTCCGAAGCACCGGTGATTCCAAAGTGATATCCCATGCGGCGGTCGCAGTTGCTGAAGTTCTTGGCCTTGACAATCTCGAAGATCTCGTCATCCTGCTGCATGTACTGGGGCTGAGGGACCCACTCGTCGTGCGACTGGATTTTGTACTTGGGCAGAACGTTGACGTCGTACAGAGTTTCGCATTCGCCGGACACGGACGGTTCCATGGTCTTGTAGACGGCGTTGGCAGTTTCGTTTTCGGGCAGCTGGTTGTACTTGGACTTGATCAGGTTGGCACCGAACAAGTCAAGCTGCAGCTGGCTGACCCAGGACTTGAGGATGTTGACTTCGTGGTTGGGGACAGTCTTCTCGACGTACAGACCCTTGATGGCACCCTTCTTGTACTTGATACCGAACGGCTTCGAGCTCAACGGCATCGGCTTCCAGGTCAGCTTCAGGTCGGACAGTTCCGAACGGTGACCGTCGGCCAGATACTGGTTGAACTGGGCGTAGTGAGCTCGGTCGATGCGTCCGACGACGTATCCGTCGCTCTTCGGGTTGATGACCATCTTGGCGCGGGTCAGCACACCGGTCCACTGTTCGGTCACATCGGGCAGGGCGGTCATCGTCTTGGTGGTCACATTGTACCAGTACACTTGGTTCGGTTCCCAGGCGAGATTGTCGTGGAGGTAGTGCTTGGCACCGCCGTCCATCAACTTCTCGTAGCGCTGGGCAGCCTCATCGTAGCTTTGCGGTCTCTTGAACTGCTGCTGCTCGGCAAAGCAGGTTCCCACTGGAAGAGATTGATTGTTCCGTTGAGGGACTGATTGGTTGGTTCGATCTGCACGGTTTGCTTACCCAGAACGATGAGAACAAACTTCCACCACATCATCACGAATCACACGAGGTATTCCTTCACAAAGTGCACTAGACAAGATTTGGATTCTTTTTTTCACAAACTGACTGAAACTGTTCGAGTTGTTCTCCTTCGAATCGATGGAGACGACTGTGCCTGATCGTTGGCCACCGGGATCCTTTTAAAGGGATCAAAACGCTGAATGATCAATTTGGTTTCAATGCAAAGTCTTATCACCATTCAAAGGTATTGATAAGCCTTTTTTGTCGAATGCAACATAGTATCAGTATCAGTGTGAAAGATCTCCTTTCTTGGTATGAACTTAATTTTCTGCTTCATTGTGGATGGATTCGCGTCCCATTCACTGTTTCCAAAGTTGCAAGGAAACAACGATTTTCTCGCAGACAGAAACTATTTTCCGTCAATTAAACTCTGCATAAAGCTTCATTGCTTCGGGCTGCTCTTTACTTTGCAAAGTGGAGCAAAGAGACGATGAACTTTTTAATTACGATGGATGTTACTTGGTTGGATGAGTTTTATTTCGATTAACGACTATGGAGCGGATCTTGCGGACGTCACCTCACCAGTATTCCGTCAAAGTGATTATCCGGATGCGAGGTCGTCATTAGGGAGATTCATCACCCTGATGACCAACAGAATTCAGTTTTAATAGTTTTTTTTTATATTTAAAATATTTAGTTTTTTGAAATTTTGACTAAGTAAACAAAGCAAGCAAGTTCATCAAACTTTAGGTCATGATCGTTATCAACAATCAGATTATACGTGTTTTGTGTAATCAAACGTGAAAAATGATAACCAACTTATTATACAACATCTAGCGATCAGCTGTGCCTTATCACTTAGCGTAGTATTGAATGGGGTTGCTGGCTGATTCGAAGACTGTGATTGTAATCAACATTAAAATCATGGAATAGACAGATAGTAACTTCCTCTGAATGACTCAACCTGAGAGTTCGTGTCAATGAACTTTCTTTGTTACGAATAAAGTTTATAAAATTTGTCTTTTTAAGATCATTATTTTTTTTATAAGATTGTCAAAATATATGGTGTGTTGATATCAATAGCAAATAACAATAATATTGAAAATAAAATTGGGGTTTCAAGAAAACCTAAAAAAGGTTATAATATTTTTAGTTTGTTTTTAGTGACACTTTAACAAGATTTTTCATTTATTTAAACAATTTCAAATTTAATCACAGTTTTCGATCAGCATCTGCTGATTTCGTTAATGTAGTTACCAAATAATACTTTTGTCAATACCAGTGCCAGAGTGGTTTAATTCTGGTCCAACTATAATTGGATTAAAACTGATTGCAGCCGGTCATAATTGAATCGATTGGTGACGAAACCATTCCCCACCCCAGGTAATTCAATATTTCATCATGATGTATGGCATCAATTATATTCATCCCCTCCCCCACTTTCCCTACAACAGCCTTTTGCAAACACACTGGGAAATTGCATGAATCATCCCAAAATGTGCTTTCACAATTCAGACTCACAAACACACTCACTCACAAAAGCCATCAATTTCCGATATGCTGCACACGGCTGTCAGTTGACATGCAAAGCCGTGCCATTTTGCACGCACGAAAGGAGTCAGGTTTTGGGCCGCATCAGTGCCTGCAAATATTACCACGTCGTTCTAAATATGGAGCAAATATTTTCGTTACGCTTGCAAATTCAATTCTATTTGCTAGGAAAAGTAAGATAACCCACCCCATAACCCAACAGTGTCAATTTGGTAAATAACATTTTTTGTAAATTATTGACAATTGTAGAAAACTGGTGATCTTAGCTTAATCAACCACAAACAAATAAATGTTATAGAAAATACTCAAAAAGAATCACGAATTTCTACAGGAATTATGCAGCGTGCAAAGTAACCAAGCGACGAACCCCGCCCCTCCAAAAGTCTGCCATTTCCCCGGGGGAACTCACCGTTTCACCTCCCCCACTCCTGTTTGCTTATCGAATTTTCCAAAGTATGTCCTCAATCAGGAGGAGGACGAGTTAGGAGCGGGAGGGTGAAATAAAAAATAACGCTTCCTTATCTTGGCGAGCGAGTGCCCGTTTTGGCAATACATCTTTCAAACGGGGCGGGAAAAGTGAGGTAAAATGAGTGGGTTTTGTATGAAGGTGAATGAACTCATAACTTTTTTTTATTTAAGCATTCCATTTTCACAAATGATAGTTGAAAAAGTAATGTTTTTAACAAAGACCATTTCCATAAGCAAACGCATTTCCTGTAAACAAATTCAAAATTGAACATTACTCAATTTCCACAATTTCCAAACTTGTTCACGTGGTTTATGGATGATCCCCAAACGAGAAACATTGGCGCATTAAACGTTATAGAAATAGTCCAAATTTAAAAGTTTGTTTTTATAAAAGTAGAAATATCGTAAAAAATCAGGCAACCCTTTCTAAAATTATGAACCGGAAAATTATTTGTTAGGAAAGTCTTAAAATCGGACATCTCTGTTTAGAAAATTAAATAATGTTTGAAGGATTTAAACTAAGCCTACCAGCCGTATGTTTTCTATCGGAAATGATATGCATGCATAAAATGTGATAAATAAGCAACTCTCTACGAAATCGGCCGATTTCGACCATTTTTATTTTTTGTATTTTTTGATTTGACTTAAAGATATCGGCATTAGAAAATGTTGGGTTGTTTTGGTGAGATTAAGAAAACTTCAATTTTCGTGTTTCTTTTTCTTAAAGCGGCTCTATCTCAGCAACCCGTGGTCCAATCTTCAATGTCTCTTAGACAATTTTATAGCAAATTTTCTGAATTTTTCAAAAAAATATTTCTAGAAACGGTCACTCATGGTCACTATTTTTAAAAATTGAAAAACTGCAAATATTTCGCTAAAATCGAACTTTCGGTGGCTATATCATGAAAACGGAGCCCTTTATGAAAAAATCTGTTAAGTACTTTTCGATTACAAAGCCAATTTTGCATTAAAAAATAATGTCAAACTTGTTTTTGCAAGTGGGAAGGCCCCCACAAAGTTTGAGCCAAATCAAAAAATACAAATAAAATCCATTTCCGGTTTTGGTAGAGAATTGCTCAAATGATAAATGTGATATGCATTTTCAGTAGAATAATTTTCATAAAAACGTATTCAGTTTAAAATCCAAATAAACATAGGTATTTATTAAATAAAACTATTTTTTTAAAAGGTCATAACCTTAGTAAACTAAATAATTAAATTCATTCTGTTATTGCATGAAAACTGTAGCAGCAATCACAGCAATGGTATATTTTGCTTTGAAATTAAAATTTGCACACCTTTTAATCGATGTTTCATGAATATTTTGCGTTGAGATTTAAATTTACACATCTTTAAATCGAAATTTCATGAAGTTTGATATGTCGGATGATAGGGTTCATCTCATATTCCGGAAGTGTCCCCAAGGGGCCACCTGTAACCAGTTCCAGAATGGCCAGGATAGATCAGCGAACAGCGTCATTACCAAAGATGGACATATCTTTCAATTTCATGAAGTTTGATGTGCAACATGATCGGTTTTCAACAAAAAATAGTCAAGTTGGCCGTTAATCAGGTACCCAGGAACCGGTTCCAGCTTACCCGGAAGCGGTCACTAACATATAGTGCATGGACATTGTGTGGCCTACAGAGTGGTTCTGGCATTCGTGTATTGTGTTTTTAGTAAGTTTTATGGATTGAATTCAACTATCATGAGAGTATTGGTATCACAAAAACGTGAAACACAGTAAAACATAAACTTTTCGGATGTTCCGGATTTCCTGGCCCTGATATTAATATTTGTGGACAAAGTACAAGTAAATACCTTTCGAATGCAACCCGGAGCATCCTGATTGGTTGAAATTTGGTCGTCAATGTTGGGGTCTTAAAAAGGCCTTTTTTCGGTTGTAGCCGATTCCTGGTGGCCACAGTGACCAAATCCAGCTTTCGGAAAGAGGACGTCCTAAGCTTTCATGTGTGACTGAAAGAACCGGAATCGGTCAAAACTGGATTTTTGACGATTTTTTGAAGCTTGGGGTCGAAAAGGACCGCAATACCTTTAAAGTAACTTTTTTTATGGACGCTCCCCTTGGGATCTTCCGAGGTTTATTTTTTATGTGCAATGTGTAATCATACTATAAATCTATTGTCAGAAAACTTCAAGGCTCTAGCATGTATAAAGCTAATGTTATGGCAAATTTAATTATCAAAAAGGCCGAAAAGGACCCCAATACCGTAGGAAGGTTAACGTCAAACGTAATTATTTTTGAAAAAACTTTTTTTTTGTTTTCAAAAATAGTGCATGGACCTTGTGTGGCCTACAACAGTACAGTTTTTGAAATGTTTGTAATAGTCTGCTGTACAACTTTGTCAACTCTAAAAAATCCAGCAAAGTTACACAAACACAAAAAGTTTTCAAATGAAAAATTGTGCTTTAAATGAAAAAAAATCTAGGTTATTGCAGATTCGAAAAGTACAATAAATTTTCCTATAAAATTAAATGTACCAATTTTGAGTACCGCTAAGCAACGAAAAATGGCAGATTTTTAAATCTGTTTTTTGTATTTTTTTCGAAGAAAAATACCTTTTTTGTAATTCCGAGCACTTTATCAAATCGGGTGTCCAATTTAGCATAGCATAGCATAGCATAGCATAGCATTGGTGTCTACCCGTAGCTGCTACTTCGTTATTGACCAGAACCCCCAAACATTGCTCCGTGGACCACAGATGAAAAGTAGGAACCAATCATCACCCCTTCGCAATTTTCAAAGGTCCCTATCGTGCTGATCAATACCGACGCCGGCCACGACCAGTGGTAAGACACGGGGAAGTGGATGGGAATGTTAGCCGATACTTGAGTGATGGGACCGCCAAATCGACTGCGTCTCCGACAAAGTATCACATGAGTTTTGAGGAATTAGTAAGATGGGTATGAGGTCAGGATTCACTGTGGTAGGTGATGCGACCATGAGCAATTTGTTTATGGGTTGAAATTTTAAAAATCTTAGGCAGCCGGCTGCGGAAAGATACCTATCTAGGGATTTAAATATAGTATTAATTCGACCGCGATTCTCCAGAAATTCTCCGTCGGCGTGCCTTCCGATCAACGGTGATGTAGGGAGGGCTTCATTCATTAAAATTATTTTATATCATAAGCCTTAAAACATATCCGTCGACGTGCCTTCCGATCCTCGATAATATGGAAAGGACTTAATCCAGCAATACGACTTGCTTGTCTCAAAAAACAAAAATCGGATCGTTTCTATCGAAAACTATATAAAGAGAACAAAAATAAAATTCATCAGCCAACGAACGCGCGAACAAAAAATAAATGAAAAAAGAAGAAGAAGAAATCAAATCACCCCATGTACACAAATAGCGACACAAAAGAGACGGAAAATAACACGAAAAAAAAAAACAGGACTGCGCGTCCACACAGGCACCTCACTACTGATGCCTTTATTTAATTATAATGACCAATCACCCCAATCGGGTGTTCAATTTCACACAAAAGTCCCTTTGACTTTAAACTTCTTAATCATCACCATTTCAGGCTGCAAATTATTTAAAAACACGTTTTTTAGAATGTTCGTAAATAAAAGGGATCGTACCGCTCCTCCGTCACGAGACATCGAAAAATGGACCTCGAATTTGCGGTCAGGGACTAGAATTACCCCTTAGGACAAAGTTTTACGCAAAAAGAAGATTCAAAAAAAAATGTATTTTTTCAGAAATTTTAAATTTCGTTGAAACTCAATTAAGGTAACATTTCTATAATTCATAACAATTTTGAAAGTTTTGATAGTTTTTTTTTTTACCAAAAAGGAATCATTACCCGATTTTTTTCAAAACACTTATGGGTCATTCCAGGTCAACTGGGTACACTTCTGCACTCGACTTTCTCCGATTTTGACCAAACTTGAAGGGAACGTTCTTCTATCGATAGTTAACAGAAATTCCAAGTTTTGCCTTGACCCCTTTATATTTGGCACCACCCTCTTTTTTGACGATACTGCATTTTTTTTTACTGAAAAAAGTTTGATTTTGCACAGCACTCGGAAGTACATGGTGTACTTTTCAACAAAAAAGGATGAATCCCGCATAGTTCGGTTTTTATATGTGAGAAACTTATTTCGGATTTGAATTCATAGGACAGAGTGCTGCGCAAAATCAAACTTTTTTCAGTAAAATCGCTGTATCTCGCCAATAGTTCATTTTAGTTTGAGGTTTACATTGATTTTTATGTAAAATTGTCCGGGGAACACGATGGTGATAAAATAAAGTAAATAAAAATATAAGGAATTGGTCAAAACTTAATTTCAATAATTAAAACGTTAAAATGTAATATGTGGGGACATTTAAGGGTTAAAATTTTATTTTTATCGGATTCCTTAGACAATTATCTATAAAATGCAACCTGTAGAAAATCTTTTGTTCAAATAGTTGCAAAATTATGATTAAAAAAAAAGGTTTTTTAGAAAATCGTCAAAAAAGAGGACGGTGCCAAAAATAGAGAGATGGTCCAATCATCACCAAATTTGGGATTTCTGTTAACTATCGATAGATGAACGTTCCCTCCAAGTTTGGTACCCAGTTGACCTGGAATGACCCTTATTGATTCACCCCACATTACCCTTAAATTCACTCATGTACAGTCATCCCACATATTCGGAACGGATTACGGATCGGCCGATGTTCAAAAAATCATAGAAAATTGATAGTTGAATATAATGATTTGCTTTTACCTTCATTTGAAAGCTTTTCTTGAGACCTTTCGATTGATGTATTGACCGACGGTAATTTTTAACATTTTAAATCATTTTTTAAAGAAAAATATTGACCATTGAAATCCACAAATTCGGAACACTTTTTTCTTACGATGTAAACAAACTTTGGATCTTTCCGGGAGTACATATTTTCTACAAAATAATGAGTTCACACACTGAAACCAATGAAACTCAAGCTTTGTGATGTTTTACACATGGTCTGATAACTTTTTTGTGGAAATATCAGTTAAATTCAGGTGTTCCACAATTGTGGGAGGCACAATAACATCCCACAATCAAGAAACAGGTCTTTTAGAGGCAGTATTTTGCTGCCATGGATAAAAAAGTCTTGAAAGGCAGGTTTTTCTTTGAAAAGTACTACTTTTACTAGTGAAATAGCAAGAGATTGTCCAAATGAAGGTCCTAAAAATAAGAGGGTCGACAGAAAAGCTGCATTTGACATGTTATTGACAAATTATCACAAAAGTGTTCCGAATTTGTGGGTGTTCCGAATATGTGGGATGACTGTATGAAATAAACTTTTCCGAACAGAATCCAAGCGGACTTTTACAATCGTTCTCTTCACGTAAGGCTTTTTTTTGTGTGAAGCTCATTTCTTCGCTTGATAATATCTTGAGTTCCAGACAGCATTGAAGATTTTTTTTGCGAAAATATTTGCTCGATTATGTGATTTGTGTTGCAAAATGTAGGAATTTATTTTTGTTCCTATTTTAGTTTAAAAGCGGTACAATTTTTCACAGTTCTATTGAAACTGGTTTATAATTAATCGAATCAATATGCGCAAGTTTAAAAAAAGCTCCTCAAAAGATATCAAAACAAACGAACAAAATTGAATTTCCATCACCGTCGGCAAAATTTAATTTCCGAAGGTGGTTGCGCAAAATAAACATTGAAATTTTAATTAAATTATTTACGTCGTGTTGTGCGATAATGGAAGAGTAATCTCCATTGAAAACACACACACACACAGGCATCCTTTTCCTCCTACCACCACAAACCGCGACGAAGGAAGAGCAACCAAAAAATTAATTCCGAGAGAGAGGTATTGTTGCTTGTTGGCATTTTATTGTCACTGTGCGCCAACGCCACCCCGCAAAGTATGCAATCGGCGTAGCAATTTTTCAAACCAGCTCTCATATCCTGGTAATTCATTGTTGTGGGAAATTGTTACCGGTTTTGGGGTGGGGGGTGGTGGTGGTTTGGGAAGCGGCAAATTTGTTTGTCCTGGTTGGATCAAGAGATAATTGAGTGTCAGAAGTGTAAATTTTATTGTGAGTCAAAGTTTTTTTTTGAAATTTTTTAATTTCGTAGAGGTTTAAAATATGACAATTTCAAGTCAGCAATTTCTCACAACTATTCCAATCGATACGTAAAACCAAGTTGCTCTGTTTAGTAATATTGCTAGTTGTTAACAAGACTGCTGGACTGCCCTCTAAAACCACCCCACCATATGTTTCTGGTAAGGGTTGAAATTCCATCTCTTTATCGCGCAAGGTGATGGTGGTTCAAAGGAGCGAAAAAAATCGTTCAAACGGAATGTTCCGTTTCCGCTCGAATGGAATTCAACCAGCGGAATCAGCACCGTCACCGGAAGCGGGCTGAAATGCACAATTTTTCCTCTTCCCCAAGAATGCACCACGTGCACCGTCATTGATGGGCAGTGTTGCCAGACAAACGGGAATCTATAATTATTTCATTGAAACAAATTTATCGACATCAAACAATTATCAATATACTTATTTAATAAATCTGTGAATGCTTGAGGCATAATATTATCAAAACATAATCTGAACAGAGATGTCAGATTATTGATTTTTTTAAATCAAAATATAAAATATTCAACTTCAAACGATTTTATAAATTCCACATTAATCAACACAGCTCAGAACAGTTTTACGGAAAAAACCAATGGGTAATTCTTTACTAACTCACACGAAATCGGGAAAAGTTGCCCCGACCCCTCTTCGATTTGCGTGAAACTTTGTCCTAAGGGGTAACTTTTGTCCCTGATCACGAATCCGAGGTCCGTTCTTCTGAGGTCTTGTGACGGAGGGGCGGTACGACCCCTTCCAATTTTTGAACATGCGAGAAAAAAGGTGTTTTTCAATCATTTGCAGCCTGAAACGGAGATGAGATTTGGTGTCAAAGAGACTTTAATGTAAAATTAGACGCTCGATTTGATGGCGTTCTCAGAATTCCGAAAAAATGTATTTTTCATCGAAGAAAAACACTAAAAATGTTTTAAAAACTCCTCCATTTTCCGTTACTTGACTGTAAAAAAATTGGAACATGTCATTTTAAGAGAATGTGCTTTTCGAATCTATATTATATCTATATTTATTTATATTTTTGTTGGCAACACTTGTCAATTTTTTCCGAATTGGAAACATCGCACCTTACTTCAACGCCACCAACACATGCATTGGTTCATTTCCTCTCGAGACCGGCACTACTGTCTGCTACATCAGAACATAAAAAGAAGCAAACTTTTCCCTATTCAACGTGTACCAAGGTAGAGACTAACCGGTACAAACATCCCCCAACCCCACATCCCTACTTACATTCCCTCCCACAAAAAAGAGGTGAGAAACTTGGTTTTCTTTTTCCGCAAAATTCAACCCACCACACGTCGATCGTCATCATCATCGTCGTCATTATCATGTTACATGGTTGGCTCCCCCGAAAAAAAGGGAAGCAGAAAAAACGGGTTACTTTGCACAGCGCAAAAGTTCGCTGCGCGGCAACCCTCGCAGTTTGCACACTTTAGGTACTCTTCGGGGTGTTTCTTTTTAAGAAACTTTCTACAGTGCTTTCACATGTGGGGGGTGAACCATGTAGTTGTTTGCCTTTTCGGTGGGGGTTAGCCACACTAAACGGAATAAAGTAATAACCTTGCTTGGTGTGTGCACACACAGACACAAACACATACGTTCATCCAAGGCTCATTCATTCGGTGTGTCCCCTCTCTAGCTCGTACGAGTTCGAGGGTTCAAGTAAATTGTAGGGCCGTAATTTAAAGGGAAAGTTTCCTCTCATATAAAACGGTGCAAAGCAAAAGGTAGGCAGAAAATGAGACGTTATTTAAAGTTCCAACCCTTGGAGCAGGGTTAGGCGGAGGGGGCTTCCCGGAAGTTACGCCCGGGATGAATATATGCAGAGGCATTTTCGGAAGGGAAATCGTTGGAAAAGCGCTCTCGCATCATCCTTGCCTCCCACACGCAAGGATCAAGGCTTTTGGTGGGAATATTTATTTGCATGGAACTTGAGCCAACCGCCAAGTAAACATCGGTTGTTTGTTTTGGTCTGGCTGGCTGTGTAACTTGTAGTAACTCGGCAAAATGGAAATGATGGCCCAGGTTGGGGCACCGGCAGCGGCCACGGAGCACGGAATGTTGTTATTAGATAAGACGGGAATGTCTTCATTGTTATTCGGTGTGCCTCAATCCTGCGTTCGAAGGTCTTCTGTGTGTAACGTACAAATTGTGGAACCTGAATGGGAAATATGGGTCTGTTTGTGTTGCAGATATTGTAATCTGGGATGTTGGCATGGAGACTGAGGGAAATTTATAATACGACATTCGATGGAGTTGCTTTCTTCCAAGAATATTAGGTAAGGGAAGAAGATTATGTGGAGAAGCTTACTACCACATCAGAGCAAATTTGTGTGTGATTAACACCATCAGTTATTATCATCTCTTTAAACATTAAACATTAAACATTAAACATTAAACATTAAACATTAAACATTAAACATTAAACATTAAACATTAAACATTAAACATTAAACATTAAACATTAAACATTAAACATTAAACATTAAACATTAAACATTAAACATTAAACATTAAACATTAAACATTAAACATTAAACATTAAACATTAAACATTAAACATTAAACATTAAACATTAAACATTAAACATTAAACATTAAACATTAAACATTAAACATTAAACATTAAACATTAAACATTAAACATTAAACATTAAACATTAAACATTAAACATTAAACATTAAACATTAAACATTAAACATTAAACATTAAACATTAAACATTAAACATTAAACATTAAACATTAAACATTAAACATTAAACATTAAACATTAAACATTAAACATTAAACATTAAACATTAAACATTAAACAACCCGCTAAGGTCCATAGTTTTTTCGAAAAAAAATCTATCAAGAGGTCAAGAGGTTTTGTTTTGCGAAAAACTTTACTTCTCTTGTTTGATTTATTCTTGTTTCATTTTTAGAATTTTAATATGCAATTATTTTGTTCACTTTATGTTTGTTTCTTATAAAATTTGGTTTATTGTACAATTTCAGCATTACCTTCAGCCTTTTTTCAAATTTTTCAGATGGTTTTTTTCTGGACTGATTTTAGATTTTCAACTATAGATTGATACTGCCTTTCACAAAAAAAGTTGATTTTTGGGTTGTTGAAATTTTGGTAGGTTGAATATTACCTCTTTTTTGAGTAATAATACATAAAAAATTTGTAAAATGTTAACCTGATGAATACTCATCAAAAACTGATGAAAATTCATCATTTTCTGGGGTATTTTTTTTTTTTTGACTAAAAATCTGTCACCATCTCTGAATACCTACTTTGACTTCAAATATAGGAACCGTTGGTAAAAAACACTGCCAAAGTTGAGCCCTGAAAATATTTTGACAAAATTCCTTCTACTTGTGGGTTACAGTAATACACTACACCCTGGATATTCTGACCCAGGTTATTTTTCAGTATTGATTTTTTAGATAAATTTAAAAAAAAAATAAGCCGTTGGAAAAATGTATAAAACTCGAATAAATAAGAAAATAAGAAAAAAATGTTACCAGGTTATCCATAACTCTACACTAGTTTACTGCCGTTCTACGCATAATTGTCCCATGTTCAAAAAAGTGCAACTGAGAAAAACGCGATTGAAATTTTTCGACCGATTTCTGCGTTTCTACGCATAATTGTCCCGTGGGTTCCTATTCGCCCTATGTGTCCCTAATCGCCCCAGTTAGCTGTTTATCATCCTTATTTGTGATTATTTTGCTATACAACAGGTAACGAAGACATAATGCTTCGTAAAACTAATGATTCCGTGTAAGAAAATACTTGGTGGGACAATTATGCGTAGAAGTTTAACGATGGGACAAACAGACTTGATGTTATTTTTAATTAGTTTCCGAACAAAGTACCAGATTATATGTGTTTTCCTTAAAGTACACATCAAACTAAACTTAAAAATGTCATAAAGTCAAAATCGTCCAAAACTGACATGGGACAATTATGCGAAGAACGGCAGTTTAGGAGTTAAAACAAAATGTATTCTTGTACTTAGTACAAGAAATAAACATAAATTGAATTGAAATTTGAGATCAAAGCCATAAACTGAGAAAGACAGAAAATCTTTTTTTAATTATGATTATTTTAGAAAATGTTTACAGAAATCGCACTTGCTTAAACCATAAATTCTCCTGCGACAGCTATAAAGCTGCCTCAAAACTTTTTCCTGAAAATGCATCTCGCAAAATGCAATCATTAACATGTCGGTGGTGACGGTGTCGGCAAAATTCTAAAGTTTCTTCCTACCTGAATATCCCTATTTGAGCGCATTTCCAGCCACATTGCATCCATGTCTTTAGAAATTTCTTCCGGAAAGCGCAAGAAACGCAGACATTTCCCAGCAAAAAGCTATCATTTTCCCTCGACAACGTGACTTTGGCCTGACGGAACACGATTCCGCTCTGTGTGGTGAACATCTTGGCAAAAGTTTTCCCTCCCTGCAATTTGCAAGAATATTTCCTCGGCGCTGCTTCAAAGACCACGGCGGAACAAGATCGCTCTTTGGAGTGTTTGTGTGGGAGAAAAGCACGTCCCAGTGGCTGTCAAAGGATAACGATTGCTTGCCATGGTCGAGCTGAAACATCAATCGAAATAATCCATTAGAACGAATTAATAAAACATGCCGAACGAACAGCTGCTGCGCCAGCTTCTCAGCTGGGAAAAACGATTGCAAAGAAAGTTGTTTTTCCCCACTCGATTTCTTCATTGTTTGCCTGCTGAACTTCTCAAAGGAGATGAAAAATTACCAATTCAGATCGATTGCTAACTTGCAGTGTGTCAATTGCGTGAAACTTTATACAAATTCATCGACCGAGAATTGAACAAAAAATCGGAGGAAATAAAACATTCCAAAACTGGATTCAGTTTTGCCACAGAACGAAAATAACGCAGCTGCGAAAATCAAATTCATTACTGATTAGTGAGCAAAAGTACTCTCAATTTGACAGTCAACGCTTTGCACCATCACCCAATACCCGCTGGCCCGCAGCGAAATTATGGGAAAGTATAGTTTGTATCAGACTTGGGTTGAGCTGATACAGCTTATCTCAGTCCCGCGCTGCTTCCAATGACCCAGTCGCGCTGCTTCCAATGACCCATTTCAGAATGGCATAGATCCTAGCGGCCCAATTCCGAGGTCATTGGGTATTGTCTGGCCCCGCCTAAACATAGTACAAGAACCAGAAGGGTCCTCGACCTATCTTTAAACTTCCAATCCCAGGAATCAGGCGAATTTAATACTTTTTGAAAAGTAGGCAAAACGTGAAAATTTCAGTTTGGATAGATCTCACCAAGTTTCTGGTTTCTGGTAGTCCAATGCACCCGGGAGTTTCCCCTTATTTTGGTCGTATGCGTCCGGAAATCCAGCTGCGCTCACGAGCCTCTATCACGACCAGCTTGATCTTCCTGCCGACACGACTCACCGATCGCAGACCGCCCACCAAGCTTTGCTGATCTTCCAAGTACCTTTTCTCCATCTGCAATACCTTCTCCAGTATCAGATGAAATGGTTTGAGCGCTGCTTGATGACACTTCCAAAAATATTCCTTGGCAAACTGCTTTTATTTCTTTCGCACTATTTGATTTTTCTAACGAGATGAATACCACCCTTAGAACAAGCTAGCCCACACATCACACTAATACTACTGCAAGCGCCAATTCTCCGTGATAAACTGTCAAACCCTAGACCAAGCGGCGTAAAAAAAACAAAAAATCGCAAAAAAAACTGTCCAAATTCCCAAAACTGCAGGAAATCATAACTTGCCTAATGCAATCTACACATTGTATGATCTTTTCACTACTTTTTACGTGATTTACTATGAAAACTATCGACTAAACAATTGAAATTTCGCGGACCGCACACCGCCAGCCTCTGCTTTCGATGGCAGGGCTGCCAACTTTCATGTAACCTAAGTTTGAAATATTGATTTTTTTTTATTTTTTTTGATAATCAAACTTTGTTTTGCAATTCCAGCAATCATCCGAAATTGTTTTCTCTTCAATCTATCAAATAGTGTAACGTCTGAAGAAAAACGAAAGGAAAATCTTCAAAATTTAATATCACTTCTCCCACACAGATTTTCTAAAATCCTGTCAAGCTCCTCCTAATAACCACTCACTTAGCGGAAGTGACGAATTTCTCGTTATTTGCTCGAGTGTTGATTGATTCCAGCGAGGTGACGAGGGCACGGAAAGAAATAAAGAAAACGAGAAAAATATTCCACTTTCACATCAAGTTTTTCCTCCTTTGTGAAATTCTTGCACGACGGTGACAGCCAGAGATGCAGGGTTGCCAGATTTTATTGAACTTCTTTTGGCTTTTGATTTACAAATATTTTTTAAATTTATGAAAATTCCGTTGAAAAAGTTCTATACCAAACATGAATATTTAACCAAGGTTGATAACGATGAAATTATCGAGTCTCGATTACAATAACGATAGTTCTATCGTTATCGTTATTTCGATAATTCTATCGGCGATAATCTTATCGCCGATAATAGACGATAACTTAATTTTGAAATCTTTTTAAAATCGATTAATTCAACCATATCATGTTTAATTTTCAATGCGTTCACTAAGAATATATTTGTTGAAAATCTAGTAAGTTTCAAAGGAAAATATGTACTAAAAATGTTTACAAAATACTGTTTTTTAAGGTACTAAAATGTTCAGAATTTGCAATATGGGTATCCAACAAAGCGAAATTTTGCATGCTTTTCATTTTTTTAGAGTTTTTTTGGAAAACACTTAAAATTTCACAAATTACCTATTTTTCGAAAAAAAACTAAACTTTTCAAAATAAGAAATGTGGGTATCAAGCGAAGCGAAATTTTGTATGCTTTTTTACTTTATTAGAGTTTTTTTTTTGGAAAATACTACAAAAATAACCGTATTTTTTCGAAAGTACTCTAATTTTCAAAATATGCAAAATGGGTTCAAACGAAGCGAAATTTGGTTTGCTTTTTCACATTAATATAGAATTTTCTTGTAAAAAACAAAAAAAATCACAAATCACCTTATCTTTGCGAAAAAAATCAAATATGAAATATGGGTATAAATTTGGTATGCTTTTTCACTATATTTAAGCTTTTTTGTAAATAAAAAAAAAACTGTATTTTTTTGAAAATACTAGAAAATATTAAAGTTAGATGATATGGAGCAAACAATATTTGAATGCATGTATGAAGCATGCAAAATTTCGCTTCGTTTTATACCCATATTGCATATTTAGAAAATTTTAGTATTTTCGAAAAAACTAAGGTATTTTAGTATTTTCAAAACAAAAACTCTAGAGCAATTCCAGCTCAAATCAGGAATTTTTCTAGTACTTTTGTACCCGACCCTCTCCGATTTCAATGAAACATTGTAGACATGTTACCCTAGGTCTATGCAAGCCATTTTTATATGGAGCAATTTTGTACTCTAAAATAACATTTGAGAAGGGCGTAAGTTATTTACATATTTTTGTATTTTGCAATTAAAAAAAAACTGTATCTCGAAGCCGTTGCATTGTATCAAAAAGTGGTCAAAGACAAACTTGTGGAAAATTGGACGGACTTTCTGAAAAAATACACTGAAATAAAAATACACGTCACTTCTTTGAGATTTTTTGATTTTTAGGTTTAAAAGTCAAATTTTAAAGTGATGCCATGTTTTTTTTCGTTCAAAATTTTTGAGGAAATAGGCTAACATGTTACAAAAAAGACTGAAGAAAAATGCAAGATGGTATGTCTCTCCTAAAAAAAAAACAAAAATCATTTACTGAAACTGTTTTTTTTTTCATGTAGTCTAAACGTCAATTTTTTTAAAACCGATAGTGGGAATCGCCAGACAATTTAACATAAATTTCTCCATATTGACCATTATCCTATGTCCAATTGGGAAGATACAGCGGTTTAAAAAATTAAAATGTCGCAAAAATAGGAAAAGCTGTTAGAGGCAAAATTATGTAAAATTGTACGAGCTTTCCGGTAAAAATATTTTCGAGACTGAAAAATCAAGTCTGTCATATAGAAATTTCCAAAAAACCACCAATAAACCTATTTTTGCGACATTTTAATTTTTTAAACCGCTGTATCTTCCCAAGAATTGGATATACGACAATGGTCAATATGGAGACTTTTACTAAAATTGTCTGGTGAATCGATTACCACTATCGTTTTTTAAAAAAATATTGACGTTTAGGCCTAGGATAACATGTCTACAAAGTATCATTGAAATCGGAGAGGGTCGGGTACAAAAGTACCAGAAAAAATCCTGATTTGAGCTAGAATTGCTCTCTAATAAATTTTAAAAGCATACGAAATTCAAACGAAATTTCAATTCGTTTGATACCCGTATTGCAAATAATGAAAATTTGAGTAAATATTTTACTTTTAAATATTTTAGTAAATATTTTACTTTTAAACTTACTAGATTTTCAACAAATACACAGAAAAAAATCAATTCTCGTAATCGTGAATTAAGTTCACGAATGTGAGAACCACGAAGGAATTTATTCGTGAGTTTGGTGCAAAAAAACGAAACTATTGGCACTATGCCCCCCGGGGCATGGCCTTCCTCTAACGTGGGATTTCTGCTCCAGCGCCTCTGACGAGACAGGAGAAACCGGGACCGACGTTTTACTTCACCATCCGATAGAAGCTCAGTGGATAAGGCGGGAATCGAACCCGCGTCTCATAGCATCATCGGGATCGGCAGCCGAAGCCGCTACCCCTGCGCCACGAGAGTTTGGTGCATTTGCACTATAAACGTGAATATATTCCTTCGTGGTTCTCGGATTCGTGAATTTAATTCACGATTTCGAGAATTGATTTTTTTCCGTGTATATTCTTAGTGTAGTCATTGAAATTGACGTGATATGGTTGAATTAATCGATTTAAGAAAGATTTTAAAAATGACCTATTGCCCATCCATCCATACATACATAAATTATCGCCGATAGAATTATCGAAAAAACGATAACGATAACTATTATCGATATCCTCAGGCGAAAATATTATCGACGATAATTTTATCGATTAACAACCTTGATTCAAACTTGGCATCACTGCCAAAAGACGATGACAGTTCTTAGAAGAAAAAAAAAACAAATTAAAAAAAATCCCCCTCCAAAAGCAAAAGTGACGCGCGACCGGATGTTGAAAAGTTATCCCGCGTAGCTGTCGTGTGCAGATTTGGGCGACGGTAAGGGTGCTTTCAGAGTGGACGCTACCAGCGACGCGACGCGACTTTGACAGGCGAAGCGACCACGCGCGACTCATTTGCTGCCAGCAGAAGTCGCGCGCGTATTCAGAGTGGAAGCGACGCGACTTCTGCTGGCAGCAAATGAGTCGCGCGTGGTCGCTTCGCCTGTCAAAGTCGCGTCGCGTCGCTAGTAGCGTCCACTCTGAAAGCACCCTAACGCGGGCGCGCGAAATTGAACGCCCACGCGGAAAATCATGGGGTGTGAAGTTATTTAAAAATTCCTGATTCCTGCAAATGCTGTGCGAGCTGATGCGTGGAGGGATGGCACCGAATGGCACTTGAGAGTGGTTTATTTGCATATGAGACTGCCTGGCGGATCGTGAAACTTTGCAGACATTTGCCGGGAGGGGTTTTCTTGGTTGTTTGTTAAGTGAGGGGGGTGGGGACGGGGAATGTTTGAAAATGCGCGAGAAAAGTTTTTAATCGGAATCTTCAAAGATGTGTGTTTTTGTGTGAAGAAAGTGCACGCGTAACATTGAATTTAATTAATTCTATTATTTTTTCTTGCAGGTAATGCTCATTCAACTCTCATTTAAATTAATTTCCAAGTGGTAAGTATGAGAACAAATTTGACAGCGAACAGAATTAATGTATTTTAACGCTGAATTCCAAACGTCTTGAAATAAAAAAAAAATCTGTTCTCAAAAATTCACCCTTTCTCCCACTATCTTGCGACACTTTAAGTGACCATATTTTTCTCCACCTCACAGGTAATATTTTACGCCACCCCTCTCAAATTGGCACCCTTCTCGGCACGTGCTCAAACTCTCAAAAAATAGAAAAGGAATAACCCTTTCAAGTGTTTTGGAGATGTCCTTCCTCTTTTCTTCCCCGACAGGGGAGATCCAATTCCGGCAACGCATCCGTGCAAATCGACGACCACGGCGACCCCCTTCTATTCGTACTATCAAAGACCCATAAAAGATTTAACATCTTCCCGCCCTCCCGGGAGATTTATCTAATCAGCATCATCCCAGGGTGCGTCGTGACTGGAATACCAGGCTCAGGCCGTGGTCACTGTGGGAAGGGCGACACTCTGTTATGTCACACATTTTTTTTTTTGTCTCGGATAAGGTAAATAAAAATCAGATGCAAAAATTTCCTCATCGGATTTACGGTCACAGTAAAAGAAGATGAATTTTTCGTTTCCCAAAAACAAAATCTTATTTTTCCACGTTTTTGAATACTATGTTTATTTTTTCGAAAAATTTGGCGTCGCTGCTAAATGAATGTTGTCCAACTTGAGCAATAGCCCAAAAAATGTTTTTTTTCTCATTTAAAACATATCCAAAGATCAGATTTTTATAAATGTTTTTTTTTTGCGCAAAATAGGGCGTCCAATTTTCCCGGGTTTTGAATTTCCCGGGAAACGGGAAAAATATTTTTGAAATCCCGGGAATTCCCAGGATCCCAGGATTTTTTTAAACATTCATAAAATATATATTTTTATTATATTTGTTTTGTTTCCAATCTTAAAATCATAGAATCAGCTCAATTATATTAATTGGTGATAATCTACACTTCAATCTAAACATATACGACAGCTTTTTAATAGCTTAAGGTGAAGCCGTTGATCATTTTCGAAGAAAATTGATCACCACTATAAAATATTCTGTATAAAATTCAATTTAACGAATTTCAGCTCCAAAAGGAATCAGCGTGTGCCGGTTGTTGCCTTCTTGAAGCCACTGAAGGAATTTTTGATCTAAATCAATTGTGCTTCAACATTTATATAATTTGTGGCACAGCCATTGACGTCCTAGTTGGCAATCATTGATTAATGACGATATCCATAACTTTACAAGGAATGGGATAATCGTTACCAAAAGGAATCAGGCTGTATGGGGCACTATTCTAAACAATATGTTGAAGGAATTTTGTCAAAATATTGAAAACGACGCAAAATTTATATCTTTGAACGAAAAATCATGACAATGATGGAAGTCTTCACGTTAAGGGGTTACATAAAAGTAAATCGGCATAAATGTCAGGGGTTGGTATGACAACACATTTAAACTATTTCAAATCTATTTTCAAGACATTAAAATATAAAATTTCATCCATCAACAAAATATATTTGAAAACTTTTGGTTGTACTATTGCCGAGATATAACAATTTGAAGTTGGCAGTTTAAAAAAGTGGGTGCCACGATATCTCAACACTGCTTTGACTAAATCGGCTCATAATTTTGGTGAACACTCGTTAAACTGGTCCGGTGGCGCAGTGGTTAGCGTGGTAGCCTCTCACCCCAGTATGGCCTGGGTTCAATCCCAGACGGACCCGGTGGCATTTTTCGAGACGAGATTTGCCTGATCACGCCTTCTATCGGGTGGGGAAGTAAAACGTCGGTCCATTAGCGTAAAAGAGGTTTTGAGTGAATCACCACACATAACCTTCGGACGCCTAGAAATGAGCAGAAACTTGCAACAGAGACCACAAAAGACCCGGGGGTTGTTAAAGTGGATTGCTTTGTTTTTTTCGTTAAACTGGTTCCGTGTGCCTAACGAAGGCAGATATTCAAAAATGTTTTTTTTTTTTAAATAAGATAAATATTTATGTGTTTTCATATAAAAGCTAGAGAGCTTTTGATTCTTGGATTTTTCAAATATGCAAAATTCAAAAATCGGGCATCGTCATACACACGGGAGGTCATGAGAGTCTTCTCCCCAATTTCAACCAATTTGGTCCATCCTATCTTAAGAAAAAAATGTTCACAAAGTTTGACAGTTTGCTTTGCGCATGGCAAAATTTTGTGCTTAAATCGTCTCTTACTCAGTTTAATAATAAAATATCTTCATGAAACTTTCAAGAGTGATCATCTTTCGAGTGGATTTAATAAATTTTCTGTAATAAGTTTTTTACATTTTCTAGATGCATGTAACCCCTTAAAACAAATTAAAAATATATATTTTATGTTTTTATTCTGCTTTGGCCAACTGGGGAAAACTGGGACTAAAGTCGGAATAGTATAATATATTTTTCCAATTTTTAAAATTATTTATATTCATAAATGTAATAACCAGTCTTTCAAAAATATAGAGAGATAAATAATAGTAGTTTATGCAACAAGTTGCAAAAAGAGGATTTTTTCAGCACGAGTCGTACATTTATCCAACGAGGTTCACCGAGTTGGATTAATACGAAGAGTGCTGAAAAAATCAAGTTTTGCAACGAGTTCCATACAACATTTTTTGCAATTCCAAAAAACACACACTGAGTGAAATTTTATGTCAAATTTTCATGTATGTTGTCAATAAATCGTTTAAATAAAAAAAATGTTGAAAAGTGTTACTTTTCGGAACAAGTGCTGAAAAGTTCAACTTTTCAGCACCCATTTGAGTGCTGAAAAGTAGAACTTTTCAGCATTTATTTTGAAAAGTGTTGCTAATCGATTCTGTTATTTTTGGTACAGAAAAGTAGGCTATTTCGTCGTTCAAGAATGACAGGAAAAGTAAGTAGTTTCACGACGGAATTGCAAAAAAATATTTAAAACACTAGGAATTTTGTTAATCTGTAAACTCAAATTTAGCAATTTTCACGAATAAGCCAAATTATTTCTGATATATGCCGAATACAAATTTAAATGCTTTTTAATTCTTATCGATTAATATGTATTCAACTATTAATGTTTTCCTCAAAAAAAATATTTCCGGGCCAAAATTTGTTTTTTTTTTTCAATTTCGGGAATTCCCGGGACAAATTATAAAAAATATTTCCGGGCCAAAATTTGATTTTTTTTTTTCAATTTCGGGAATTGCCGGGACCAATTATAAAAAATCCCGGAATTCGGGAATTCCCGGTTTTCGAAAAATTCCGGGAATTTTGTCCCGGGAATTCCCGGGATGGACGCACTAGCACAAATCAATATTTTGGAAAATTTTCGAAAAATTTCCGCTTAGATAATCGAATCTTCGGATAATCGTATCATAATTCGATTCGATAACCTCTAAACTACTTTAAAATTGTATGAAAAAGCTTTGGCCCAATCAAAAAAGCAAAAATATGAAATTTTTAAAAAGTTGTTAAAATTCCGTACAAATCCGTATTATGCGAAAAAATCCGTTCAAAAATTCCGACCTGTTAAAAATCCGAGGAGAGGGTCGAACATCCGTACGGTAAGGAAAAAATCCGTACAGTTGGTAGCAAGGTTGGTGCCTTAAAAATGCCTTATTTTAACATTCCAACGCCCAAGGCTCCAAAAAAGTTGGAACGGTAACTTCAACTCAATGGTTCTCGGGCATAACTCAACCAATCAAGATAATTCTTCTTTCCAGTGATTTGTTAGGATGTCTAGATGGTTCTAGAATTTTACAGAACTTAATTTGATCAAATCTGTATTTTTTGCGATCAAAAACATCGTTCCAACTTTTTTTTTCGCGTGTAAAAAAAAATTCGCCAAAAATTCCGCGGAGGCAGTTGTTTTAAAAAAGGTGGAACGATGCTTTCGGTCGCAGAAATAACAAATGGTAATCTTCTGACTAGAAAGCCTTCTTAAATCCTTCGGATAATCGAAACTTCAGATATTAAAGTCTGGACAATAAATGAATTTTATTTTTCATGGTGCCACGCAAAAGGTGTCTCTCGTAACACCCCAAAACACCGCCCGAATCTTTACGACCTCGGCAAGTTGGCCACCTTTTAACCTAAATAAACCTTGGTCCCACCCCCAACCCTACAACTCAACCATCCCAAAACAAAAACAAAGCTCGTTCCTGCGATGGCCTACTGCCTTCTCTCTCCCAGGGGTGTGTTGTGGGTGCTTTGATGTCTTTCTGCGCCCGGTGTTCAAGCCCCGTGCGTTGAGATGTGCATCAACCCTTATCATCGCTGGGTGTTTGTGTCATTCCGAAATAACACGGCATCGCAATCCCAATCTGTCGGATGTAGCGCCCCTCGGGGGGAGTGACGGGAAAGAGTTTTTTTCTCCTTTTCCGTTGCTTGCAGTGAGCTGTGTTAAACAAGCGAATATCCCTGTTTCTTGCGTGGCCTACTGTTGGACGGGGTTAATTTGAAGGGGATGGTAGCTGATGAGCTGGGTTTAATTTTAAAAGATACAATTTTGTTGACCCTGATGATAGCGTTAATGATACAATCTTAAATTGTTTTTTTTTGTTTGATAAGAATATTTTTATGAAAAAGGTAGAACATCAAAAATAAGTTTGAAAGGAGTCTATGCTTTTAAATTAAGGTAAAATGATCTATTATATTTTGAAGTAATTTGAGTTATATAAAAAAAAAATCAGTTAGAAGAGTTAGAATGTACCTAGATGAGCATATTGAAAAGTTCAAACATTTTAACCTCCAAATCCTCCTCATAAAACGGTTCACCCCGGAAAGTCTGCTTTTGAAGTTCATTCATCACACTCACCTTCCTGTGCTCCAAAACAACCTGAAGGTTAAAGTCCTCCCTCTCATAGCTGCGTTCAGAACACCAGTTGCTTCATTCACCTCGTTCCAGACAGCCCACTTTCAACACGTGCCCCAGCTTGTGTTGTGAGCATTTCTGGGCCGTGTCTGATCCATCAGCATCATTTTGACACTTCCGGTGAAAAGATATCCGAAAAGTCGGTGGGAGGTTCTCTGGGAACCGCTTTTTTTTTCAAATTTGGGAGTTGTGATGAATATGTTTTTTTTTTTTGGTGAAAGGGTCTTGTCAAAATATTAAATTTGACAGTGTTGCCATTTTGACAAACCAGAAATTTCCCAAAACATATTCAAAAAGAAGATTTCCCAAAGAATTGCCAACTTGTACGACATCCTACGCAAAACACGTTTCTGCCTTCATGGCTCTCTACTTCTGGAGGAGTCTGAAGTCGTCATCTTTTTGCACAAAAGTTCCACGAAAGTCCTTCTGCGCTGGCGGCACTTGAAAGTTAAAATTGCCCAAGTACCCCAGGCCACTTTTCCCGAGGCAAACTTTTGAGTTTTTACTCACACTCCTCGAGGATGGCCTCTCCACAAACAAAAATTGGACTGTCACCAATAAACGATTTATGCCGCATTCGGCACTAGCTCTGGGACCTCCCCCCCATAGAATAGCTGGAAAAGTTTATTATTTATAGTTGTTTGGCCAAGTTTGCACTCGAGTGCCGTTTTTCATTTAATTATAACCAAGTTTGTCACAGGACCAACGGGAACCGGTGTGCAATGACGTGCACCACCCAACGGAAGTTGCTGTCGAAGAGGATGAAATAGTTGCCAATGTTTGGTCGAAACGGGAGTAAGTTATTGTCGTTTTAGTGGGTTTCCTTTTTGCTGTCAATTTTTGATTGAAAAATGTTGAGCTTTTTGCTAAATTACGACATTTGAGGATACTTTTCACAATTCGTTTTGTAAATAGTTTAATAGTTCTCTGAGATTTTGGTCATTCGTTTTTTTTTTTTGTATTTTTTAATCCGACTGAAACTTTTTTGGTGCCTTTGATATACCCAAAGAAGCCATTTTGCATTATTAGTTTGTCCATATAGTTTTCCAAATTTGGCAGTTGTCCTTACAAAAATGATATATGAAAATACAGAAATCTGTATCTTTTAAAGAATTTTTTGATCGATTTTGTGTCTTTGGCAAAGTAAGTAAGGATAAGGACGACACTGAAAAAAATGATACACGGAAAAAAATTGGGGTTTTTTTATTTTACTTTTTGTCATATAAACTTGAATTGCAAAAAAACACAATTTTTTTATTTTTTATTTTCTGATATGTTTTAGAGGACATCAAATGCCAAATTTTCAGAAATTTCCAGAATGTGTAAAAAAACTTTGACTGAGTTATAATTTTTTTAAATCAATCCTATTTTGACAAAGAACTTTGTCCTAAGGGCTCTATTCTGGTGAGGTGTCAATCCAGAAAAACGAAAAATGTCGCGCGTTACGAAAATGTTGCATGCTTGGTACTGCGGAAGGGGTCAGCAACGAATGAAGTGTGGCAACAATGGTGCAACATTCTCGCGTGACAGTTCAAAGCAAGCAGGAGACGAGGCAAAAATTGCACCATGTTGCCACATTTCATGCGGACTATATAAGCTAACAGATAGCCTCTGAACAGTTAGTTTTGACCGAAAATCCGTCAGAGACGGATCGACGGTGGTAATTTTATTGCTCACACACACATACACACATTGAAAGACACAGGTTGTGCACCACCTTGGGAGGAATTCGGTTCTAAAGAACATTGTAAGAACGGTCACTCGGAAACCAGAATGATTCAAGGCAATGGGGTTGGGACCAAACTGGTAGGATATTGGCCACACCCGGAGTGGCCATGGCCCTGAGGGAAGGTTCTACCGGGGGGACATTTATCGAACCATACGACTTTGGGCAATATGGGTATCAAAATTCATGGTTTTTGATACTGGTGATGAAAATGGCCATTTTGACAGGATTGGCCACACCCGGAGTGGCCATGGCCCTGAGGGAAGGTTCTACCGGGGGGACATTTATCGAACCATACGTTTTGGGACAATATGGGTGTTAAAATTCATGGTTTTTGATACTGGTGATGAAAATGGCTATTTTGACAGGATTGGCCACACCCGGAGTGGCCATGGCCCTGAAGGAAGGTTCTACCGGGGGAACGTTTATCGAACCATACGACTTGGGGCAATATGGGTATCAAAATTCATGGTTTTTGATACTGGTGATGAAAATGGCCATTTTGACAGGATTGGTCACACCCGGAGTGGCCATGGCCCTGAGGGAAGGTTCTACCGGGGGGACGTTTATCGAACCATACGACTTTGGGCAATATGGGTATCAAAATTCATGGTTTTTGATACTGGTGATGAAAATGGCCATTTTGACAGGATTGGCCACACCCGGAGTGGCCTGGCCCTGAGGGAAGAATCTACCGGGGGGACATTTATCGAACCATACGACTTGGGGCAATATTGGTATCAAAATTCATGGTTTTTGATACTGGTGATGAAAATGGCCATTTTGACAGGATTGGCCACACCCGGAGTGGCCATGGCCCTGAGGGAAGGTTCTACCGGGGGGACATTTATCGAACCATACGACTTAAGTCAATATGGGTATCAAAATTCATGGTTTTTGATACTGGTGATGAAAATGGCCATTTTGACAGGATTGGCCACACCCGGAGTGGCCATGGCCCTGAGGGAAGGTTCTACCGGAGGGACATTTATCGAACCATACGACTTGGGGCAATATGGGTATCAAAATTCATGGTTTTTGATACTGGTGATGAAAATGGTTATTTTGACAGGATTGGCCACACCCGGAGTGGCCATGGCCTGAGGGAAGGTTCTACCGGGGGGACATTTGAATCATACGACTTGGGGCAATATGGGTATCAAAATTCCTGGTTTTTGATACTGGTGATGAAAATGGCCATTTTGACAGGATTGGCCACACCCGGAATGGCCATGGCCCTGAGGGAAGGTTCTACCGGGGGGGACATTTATCGAACTATACGACTTGGGGCAATATGGGTATCAAAATTCATGGTTTTTGGTACCGTCCCAAGTCGTATGGTTCGATAAATGTCCCCGGTAGAACCTTCCCCAGGGCCATGGCCACTTCGGTTGAGGCCAACCCTGCCAAAATGTCCATTTTCATTACCAGTATCAAAAACCATGAATTTTGATACCCATATTGCTCCAATTTATATGGTTCGATAAATATCCCCCCGGTAAAACCTTCCCTCAGGGCATTTGAATCAATTGATTACTCCTTTATTTGACCTCCTAGCCAAATGGTGTCTTCGGAAGAGTTGTTGAACTTGATAAGGGCTATCTTTTAAAGTTATTGACATACAGGGTGACGACCTTCCAGGGTGTCAACCAAAAACTAACTCTGTTGGATGACGTTGTAGGGCTTTGGTGTATTGCGCAAAGTTGTAGAGGAGAAAATTTCATGAAAGTTTGTCAAAGGCGCCAAATTTGTAGCTCTTAATCTACTACGTCATTTTTGCAAAAATGGTAAAAAAGCACTTTTTTTGTGATAACTTCAAATGTTAGCATTTTAGCGGCCTACTATGTTCTGAAGAGTTGTTTATGACATAAAATTACACATCTTTGCCCAAGACAGCAAAATGTTGTGAGCCTTTATTGAGGAGTTATAACCATTTTTAAGTGATTTTGAGCATATTTTTAAGTTGCAATGTTTTCGAAATGGCGAATTTTGGCGCAAAACCGAACAATGCACATGAAAGTACACACTTTCAACTACATTTTCTGAAAATATCTCCGTGTCTATCGGTGTCGATTTAGAGATACAGTGGACTCTCTCGTTGTCGATCTTCTCGATATCAATATTACTCCAGCTGTCAATAAATTTTTCAGTCCCTTCAAATAGATTGCTTTGATTTTTTGTTCTACAATTTCATAACTCCTGCTCTCGACGGTCCCTTCAATATCGACAACGAGAGAGTCCACTGTATCTCAATTTGAATTTGACGGTATTTGGATCAATTTATTTATAATTTTTAAGCGGAATCTTATTGAAACGTGGTAATAATCGGTAAATTGAAAGGGTAAATTGATCGATTTTAATATTGCTTATTGCGAGATAAAATCACGTTTCTCCTTCGCTGTGAGTGACAGGAGATTGTTGCCGCCTTATTACCGCAGTGTAAAAATCAGCAAGTTGAACTGAAATTCTGGTTGATTTGGCTGTCAACTTGGTTTGTTTTCAATGTTTTCCAAAAAGTCAGCTCAAAACTCCAGGCAACCTTTGACAACAGCCAAAAATTTGTTCTGCGGTTGTCTTGCGGCTGTCATGCGACCATTATCTTACGGTCGTATCACCGCACGTGAACTCTAATTATTGACGTCCGCAGTAAAACATTGTTCATGCTTAAAATTATGATACACATTTTAAAATTATGAATAAATACATGTTTTTCCCAAAAATAATGTAAGTGAAAATTTTAAATAATTGTTCTTATTTAAAATTAAGTATTTCCTTTTATATGTGGTCACTCTGGAAAGGTTGTCGTATTTTTTCATAGACAATGTAATTTCCATAAAAACCCTTCAATTTACCGATTTTCACCATGTATTCATTATGATTTCGAATAACATTTATAAATAAATTGATTAAAAATCGGCAAATTCAAATTGAGATATCTAAAAATATATACACGGAGATATTTTCAGGAAATGTAGTTGAAAGTGTGTACTTTCAGGTGCATTGTTCGGTTTTGCGCCAAAATGCGCCATTTTGAATACATTGCAACTTGAAAATAGGCTCAAAATCACTTAAAAATGGTTATAACTCCTCAATTAAGGCTCAAAACATTTTGCTGTTTTCGGCAAAGATATGTAATTTTATGTCATAAACATCTCTTCAGAACATAGTAGGCCGCTAAAACGCTAACATTTTAAGTTATCACAAAAAAGTGCTTTTTGGACCATTTTTGCAAAACTGGCGTATATCTCGAGTAGATTAAGAGCTACAAATTTGGCACCTTCGGCCAACCTTCATGAATTTTTCTCCTCTACAACTTTGCCCTACAACGTCATCCAACAAAGTTAATTATGGTAGACACCCTGGAAGGTCGTCACCCTGTATGTCAATAACTTCAAAAGATAGCCCTTATCAAGTACAACAACTCTTCCGAAGACACCATTTTGCTAGGACGTCAAATAAAAGAGTTATCAATTTATTCCTCTTAATTTTGCCATTCCGAACACTGTGCAATGGCCACTCCGGGTGTGGCCAATCCTGTCAAAATGGCCATTTTCATTACCAGTATCAAAAACCATGAATTTTGATACCCATATTGCCCCAAGTCGTATGGTTCGATAAATGCCCCCCCGGTAGAACCTTCCCTCAGGGCCATGGCCACTCCGGGTGTGGCCAATCCTGTCAAAATAGCCATTTTCATCACCAGTATCAAAAACCATGAATTTTGATACCCATATTGCCCCAAGTCGTATGATTCGATAAATGTCCCCCCGGTAGAACCTTCCCTCAGGGCCATGGCCACTCCGGGTGTGGCCAATCCTGTCAAAATGGCCATTTTCATCACCAGTATCAAAAACCATAAATGTTGATACCTATATTGCCCCAAGTCGTATGGTTCGATAAATGTCCCCCCGGTAGAACCTTCCCTCAGGGCCATGGCCACTCCGGGTGTGGCCAATATCCTACCAGTTTGGTCCCAACCCCATTGCCTTGAATCATTCTGGTTTCCGAGTGACCGTTCTTACAATGTTCTTTAGAACCGAATTCCTCCCAAGGTGGTGCACAACCTGTGTCTTTCAATGTGTGTATGTGTGTGTGAGCAATAAAATTACCACCGTCGATCCGTCTCTGACGGATTTTCGGTCAAAACTAACTGTTCAGAGGCTATCTGTTAGCTTATATAGTCCGCATGAAATGTGGCAACATGGTGCAATTTTTGCCTCGTCTCCTGCTTGCTTGGAACTGTCACGCGAGAATGTTGCACCATTGTTGCCACATTTCATGCGGACTATATAAGCTAACAGATAGCCTCTGAATAGTTAGTTTTGACCGAAAATCCGTCAGAGACGGATCGACGGTGGCAATTTTATTGCTCACACACACATACACACATTGAAAGACACAGGTTGTGCACCACCTTGGGAGGAATTCTGTTCTAAAAACATTGTAAGAACGGTCACTCGGAAACCAGAATGATTCAAGGCAATGGGGTTGGGACCAAACTGGTAGGATATTGGCCACACCCGGAGTGGCCATGGCCCTGAGGGAAGGTTTTACCGGGGGGACATTTATCGAACCATACGACTTGGGGCAATATGGGTATCAAAATTCATGGTTTTTGATACTGGTGATGAAAATGGCCATTTTGACAGGATTGGCCACACCCGGAGTGGCCATGGCCCTGAGGGAAGGTTCTACCGGGGGGACATTTATCGAACCATACGACTTGGGGCAATATGGGTATCAAAATTCATGGTTTTTGATACTGATGATGAAAATGGCCATTTTGACAGGATTGGCCACACCCGGAGTGGCCATGGCCCTGAGGGAAGGTTCTGCCGGGGGGACATTTATCGAACCATACGACTTTGGGCAATATGGGTATCAAAATTCATGGTTTTTGATACTGGTGATGAAAATGGCCATTTTGATAGGATTGGCCACACCCGGAGTGGCCATGGCCCTGAGGGAAGGTTTTACCGGGGGGACATTTATCGAACCATACGACTTGGGGCAATATGGGTATCAAAATTCATGGTTTTTGATACTGGTGATGAAAATGGCCATTTTGACAGGATTGGCCACACCCGGAGTGACCATGGCCCTGAGGGAAGGTTCTACCGGGGGGACATTTATCGAACCATACGACTTTGGGCAATATGGGTATCAAAATTCATGGTTTTTGATACTGGTGATGAAAATGGCCATTTTGACAGGATTTGCCACACCTGGAGTGGCCTGGCCCTGAGGGAAGGTTCTACCGGGGGACATTTATTGAACCATACGACTTGGGGCAATATGGGTATCAAAATTCATGGTTTTTGATACTGGTGATGAAAATGGCCATTTTGACAGGATTGGCCACACCCGGAGTGGCCTGGCCCTGAGGGAAGGTTCTACCGGGGGGACATTTATCGAACCATACGACTTTGGGCAATATGGGTATCAAAATTCCTGGTTTTTGATACTGGTGATGAAAATGGCCATTTTGACAGGATTGGCCACACCCGGAGTGGCCATGGCCCTGAGGGAAGGTTCTACCGGGGGGACATTTATCGAACCATACGACTTTGGGCAATATGGGTATCAAAATTCATGGTTTTTGATACTGGTGATGAAAATGGCCATTTTGATAGGATTGGCCACACCCGGAGTGGCCATGGCCCTGAGGGAAGGTTTTACCGGGGGGACATTTATCGAACCATACGACTTGGGGCAATATGGGTATCAAAATTCATGGTTTTTGATACTGGTGATGAAAATGGCCATTTTGACAGGATTGGCCACACCCGGAGTGGCCATGGCCCTGAGGGAAGGTTTTAACGGGGGGACATTTATCGAACCATACGACTTGGGGCAATATGGGTATCAAAATTCATGGTTTTCGATACTGGTGATGAAAATGGCCATTTTGACAGGATTGGCCACACCCGGAGTGGCCATGGCCCTGAGGGAAGGTTCTACCGGGGGGACATTTATCGAACCATACGACTTTGGGCAATATGGGTATCAAAATTCATGGTTTTTGATACTGGTGATGAAAATGGCCATTTTGATAGGATTGGCCACACCCGGAGTGGCCATGGCCCTGAGGGAAGGTTTTACCGGGGGGACATTTATCGAACCATACGACTTGGGGCAATATGGGTATCAAAATTCATGGTTTTTGATACTGGTGATGAAAATGGCCATTTTGACAGGATTGGCCACACCCGGAGTGGCCATGGCCCTGAGGGAAGGTTCTACCGGGGGGACATTTATCGAACCATACGACTTGGGGCAATATGGGTATCAAAATTCATGGTTTTTGATACTGGTGATGAAAATGGCCATTTTGACAGGATTGGCCACACCCGGAGTGGCCATGGCCCTGAGGGAAGGTTTTACCGGGGGACATTTATCGAACCATACGACTTGGGGCAATATGGGTATCAAAATTCATGGTTTTTGATACTGGTGATGAAAATGGCCATTTTGACAGGATTGGCCACACCCGGAGTGGCCATGGCCCTGAGGGAAGGTTTTACCGGGGGGACATTTATCGAACCATACGACTTGGGGCAATATGGGTATCAAAATTCCTGGTTTTTGATACTGGTGATGAAAATGGCCATTTTGACAGGATTGGCCACACCCGGAGTGGCCATGGCCCTGAGGGAAGGTTTTACCGGGGGGACATTTATCGAACCATACGACTTGGGGCAATATGGGTATCAAAATTCATGGTTTTCGATACTGGTGATGAAAATGGCCATTTTGATAGGATTGGCCACACCCGGAGTGGCCATGGCCCTGAGGGAAGGTTCTACCGGGGGGACATTTATCGAACCATACGACTTTGGGCAATATGGGTATCAAAATTCATGGTTTTTGATACTGGTGATGAAAATGGCCATTTTGATAGGATTGGCCACACCCGGAGTGGCCATGGCCCTGAGGGAAGGTTCTACCGGGGGGACATTTATCGAACCATACGACTTTGGGCAATATGGGTATCAAAATTCATGGTTTTTGATACTGGTGATGAAAATGGCCTTTTTGATAGGATTGGCCACACCCGGAGTGGCCATGGCCCTGAGGGAAGGTTCTACCGGGGGGACATTTATCGAACCATACGACTTTGGGCAATATGGGTATCAAAATTCATGGTTTTTGATACTGGTGATGAAAATGGCCATTTTGACAGGATTGGCCACACCCGGAGTGGCCATGGCCCTGAGGGAAGGTTTTACCGGGGGGACATTTATCGAACCATACGACTTGGGGCAATATGGGTATCAAAATTCATGGTTTTTGATACTGGTGATGAAAATGGCCATTTTGACAGGATTGGCCACACCCGGAGTGGCCATGGCCCTGAGGGAAGGTTCTACCGGGGGGACATTTATCGAACCATACGACTTGGGGCAATATGGGTATCAAAATTCCTGGTTTTTGATACTGGTGATGAAAATGGCCATTTTGACAGGATTGGCCACACCCGGAGTGGCCATGGCCCTGAGGGAAGGTTTTACCGGGGGGACATTTATCGAACCATACGACTTGGGGCAATATGGGTATCAAAATTCATGGTTTTCGATACTGGTGATGAAAATGGCCATTTTGACAGGATTGGCCACACCCGGAGTGGCCATGGCCCTGAGGGAAGGTTTTACCGGGGGGACATTTATCGAACCATACGACTTTGGGCAATATGGGTATCAAAATTCATGGTTTTTGATACTGGTGATGAAAATGGCCATTTTGACAGGATTAGCCACACCCGGAGTGGCCATGGCCCTGAGGGAAGGTTCTACCGGGGGACATTTATCGAACCATACGACTTTGGGCAATATGGGTATCAAAATTCATGGTTTTTGATACTGGTGATGAAAATGGCCATTTTGACAGGATTGGCCACACCCGGATTGGCCAGTGCCTTGGGGAAGGTTCTACCGGGGATACATTTATCGAACCATACGACTTTGGGCGATATGGGTATCAAAATTCATGGTTTTTGATACTGGTGATGAAAATGGCCATTTTGATAGGATTTGCCACACCCGGAGTGGCCATGGCCCTGAGGGAAGGTTTTACCGGGGGGACATTTATCGAACCATACGACTTGGGGCAATATGAGTATCAAAATTCCTGGTTTTTGATACTGGTGATGAAAATGGCCATTTTGACAGGATTGGCCACACCCGGAGTGACCATGGCCCTGAGGGAAGGTTTTACCGGGGGGACATTTATCGAACCATACGACTTGGGGCAATATGGGTATCAAAATTCATGGTTTTCGATACTGGTGATGAAAATGGCCATTTTGACAGGATTGGCCACACCCGGAGTGGCCATGGCCCTGAGGGAAGGTTCTACCGGGGGGACATTTATTGAACCATACGACTTGGGGCAATATGGGTATCAAAATTCCTGGTTTTTGATACTGGTGATGAAAATGGCCATTTTGACAGGATTGGCCACACCCGGAGTGGCCATGGCCCTGAGGGAAGGTTCTACCGGGGGACATTTATCGAACCATACGACTTTGGGCAATATGGGTATCAAAATTCATGGTTTTTGATACTGGTGATGAAAATGGCCATTTTGACAGGATTGGCCACACCCGGATTGGCCAGTGCCTTGGGGAAGGTTCTACCGGGGATACATTTATCGAACCATACGACTTTGGGCGATATGGGTATCAAAATTCATGGTTTTTGATACTGGTGATGAAAATGGCCATTTTGACAGGATTTGCCACACCTGGAGTGGCCATGGCCCTGAGGGAAGGTTCTACCGGGGGACATTTATTGAACCATACGACTTGGGGCAATATGGGTATCAAAATTCATGGTTTTTGATACTGGTGATAAAAATGGTTCTACCGGTGCCATTGATTGAATAAATTTAATTCGAATTAATTATTCAGGTTTAAATAAATAGGCAAAGAATTAAAAAATATAAATAAAAATAGCATGATTTTTAGAGTTTTGTACAAAGTTCTTTGTCATATTGGTCATGTAGAACATAACCACCTGCACCTTTTTTCCAAAAAATCGAAATATTAGCAGCAAAAAAATTTCAACTTAATTTACGATGTAAAATTGAATTTGTGAAAAAAGTTTTATATTTATTCAATCATGAGCCAGGTTTACAAAATCGAATTTCAAAAACCAAAATTCTATGAATCTTCTTGTTTTTATTGTTGAAACAGGACAGTTCTTCAAAAAAACATTTAGAAAGATTTTTTATCTGACATTTTTTAATTTTTTTTAAACAGGCAGTATTTTTATTTTTTCTGCGAGGTTTTGTTTTGAAAAAAAAACGATGTGCAGTTCGAATATTTTAATGTTATATTATCCCAAAACTAAATACAATCAATCAATAATTTTTTTAGCTAAACTGAAATTTGGGCAAAATATCAAATCGGAAAAACGTCCATCCGGTGAAACGTAAAAAAATAAGGATAACAAGCCGTATCATCAACTTTTGAATGGAAAACAGTGTGTTTTTTTACATTTTACTGCAGTTTGGTATGTTTTCAATCATTAGTTTCCAAAATATCTAAGCACGACAAAAAAATGAAAATTTTACAAAAAATCACGAATTTCGCATTGTTTATAGTTAATCAAACATCTATTTTCAGTAAAATGTTAAGGTTTTTTGTTCCCTGATTTTTCGGGCTGAAAAGGGTATATTTGCAATGACCTTTTTTTTGAAAAAAAGGTTTGTGTTAAGCTTCGAAAAAAAAATTCAATTCTGTCGTGAAACTACTTACTTTTTATGTCTTTCTCGAGTTATGAAATGGCCTTTTTTCGCTACCAAAAAAACGAATAAAAAATTAATATCTTTCAATACCAGTGCTAAAAAGTTCAGTGGAATCTAAAAGCAAAATTTTTCAATATTTTTATGTTTTGAATGGTAAATAAAGGAGAATGGGCAAATTTGGTCCAAGGATGTACACGAACGGGACCAACTTTTTTCGAAAGATCTCGCCGAGACATGAAAAAAAGTCTTCTGGACCAACTCTCTAAACCCCGGGGTTCAAAAGTTACAAGTTGTTGAAGTTTGAGCATTTTGGGTTAAAATGTACAAAAAATCGTATTTTTGCTATTTCTAAAATCATTTATAAAATCTCTGTTTCATTATGGATTTTGATTTTCTTGACTTCATTCGACGCGTATCAGCAAAAACTATAAGTTCTGATATGTCTTAGCATGATTGAAACATGATTTCTCTTGTTTTTATCCGTTTGAACCGTTTGTGCAAGAGGCATCCCATTGAAACAAGTCGAAACTTCAAGGTTTTGAAACCGGATCCGACCCAGACTGCTTCAGTGAGTATGGAAGGCTTGAGTGCAATGTTGTAACAACTTATTGGGATGGTCTGAGTCATCCGAGAACTCCTTGGAGTTGAGACCGGTGAGTTTACCGCCGTAACAAGCAAGATGTCGGCGGTTTTTGACAACGGATCATACCCGCATGGCTTCAGTGAGTATGGTAGACTACTATGCTGATGTGTTGGAGTGTCCTGGGTTCTCCTATGACTCCCTGAAGTTAAGATCTGTGGGTCTACTACCGTAATAATCCAAATGTCGACCGGTTTTGACAACGGAACATACCCGCATAGCTTCAGTGAGTGTGGTAGACTACTTTGCTTATCTGTTAGGATGTCTTGGGTCATCCAAGGACTTCCTGGAGTTATGATCTGTAGGTCTACGGCTGTTAAAGGACTCCCTGGAATGGTCCAGAACACCCCAACCTAACAACAATACAGTCTGCCATACTCACTGAATCTTTGCGGTTATGATGGTGGTTAAAAATCATCGACCTTTTTCTTGTTACAGTGACCCAAATATCTAAACTCCAGGGAGTCCTAGGATGACCAAAAACATCCTAACAGATAAGCAAAGTAGTCTACCACACTCACTGAAGCTGTGCGGGTATGTTCCGTTGTCGAAACCGGTCGACATTTGGATTGTTACGGTAGTAGACCCACAGATCTTAACTTCAGGGAGTCATAGGAGAACCCAGGACACTCCAACACATCAGCATAGTAGTCTACCATACTCACTGAAGCCATGCGGGTATGATCCGTTGTCAAAAACCGCCGACATCTTGCTTGTTACGGCGGTAAACTCACCGGTCTCAACTCCAAGGAGTTCTCGGATGACTCAGACCATCCCAATAAGTTGTTACAACATTGCACTCAAGCCTTCCATACTCACTGAAGCAGTCTGGGTCGGATCCGGTTTCAAAACCTTGAAGTTTCGACTTGTTTCAATGGGATGCCTCTTGCACAAACGGTTCAAACGGATAAAAACAAGAGAAATCATGTTTCAATCATGCTAAGACATATCAGAACTTATAGTTTTTGCTGATACGCGTCGAATGAAGTCAAGAAAATCAAAATCCATAATGAAACAGAGATTTTATAAATGATTTTAGAAATAGCAAAAATACGATTTTTTGTACATTTTAACCCAAAATGCTCAAACTTCAACAACTTGTAACTTTTGAACCCCGGGGTTTAGAGAGTTGGTCCAGAAGACTTTTTTTCATGTCTCGGCGAGATCTTTCGAAAAAAGTTGGTCCCGTTCGTGTACATCCTTGGACCAGCTCCCATACAAATTTGCCCATTCTCCTTAACTCATGGATGTATGACATCAAATTTTCATTCAAAAAGCGTTTTTCAAAATTTCAAAAAATGCAATTCGTTGCAAAACTAGTTTTTTTCAGCACTCGTTGTATTTATCCAACTATGTAAACCTCGTTTGGTAAATATATGACCTGTGCTGAAAAAATCTTTTTTTAACATTTTGTTGCATAAACTACTATTTTACAATTTTGTCGTGAAACTTCCTACTATTCTTACCATTCTCGAATGACGACACAGCCTACTTTTCTCTACTAAAAATAACAGAATCAAATAGAAATACATTTCAGAACAAATGCGGAAAAGTTCTACTTTTCAACACTGAAATGAATGCTGAAAAGCTGAGCTTATCAGCACTTGTTTTTACTTGAACTGTGTATTGATGGACATTTGACTTACAATTACATTCAAAAAGTTTTTTTTCGGAATTGCAAAAATTGTATGGAACTCGTTGCAAACTTGATTTTTTCGGCACTCGTCTAATTTATCCAACTCAGTAAATCTCGTTGGATAAATGTACAACTCGCGCTGAAAAAGTCTTCTTTTTGCAAATTGTTTCATAAACTACTATTTTGGAATGTTTGATAAATTGATCCATTTTCGAGTTCAAGCCATTTTTAGGATAACAATGACAGAAAAAAATCTTGTTAGTTAAATTTTCTTGTTTGGACAATTGTTGGAAAATATTTATCGGATTATTAATGTCAAAATGTAAATCTCTTTTTTTATCTGGACTTTGTTTTGCAAGTTTCGAATTTTCTTTTTCTTTGAAAAAAATATCTTTAAATTCAACCACCATTACGACATTAAAATTGTTCTGTGGCGTCATCAGCTTCAGCTGTACGGGAAAATTAAGTCATGAAGCGCGCTCATTATCCCTTTTCCTCTTCCAGTAGAAAGGATTTCACCATAGCGGCGGCAGGACGCCCAATTTGATTCCCACCGAGGGAAACAAATTAAAACATTAAAAATACTATTCGTGCCTCCGAAACAGACGGAGAGGAGATTACTTCCAGTCAGCTGGGTTTCATCTTCTTACAATTGCCGAATTTAGGGCAATTCGCATAATGGCTTGGATTTTTTTCTCAGTTTTTGAACATTGCGGGAATATTTCCTTTGTAA